>NW_028166585.1:0-70540 GCF_964263955.1 Coregonus lavaretus
CATCTGGATGATCCAGAGGAGGAATGCGAGAAGGTCATGTGGTCTGATGAGACAAAAATAGAGCTTTTTGGTCTAAACTCCACTCGCCGTGTTTGGAGGAAGAAGAAGGATGAGTACAACCCCAAGAACACCATCCCAACCGTGAAGCATGGAGGTGGAAACATCATTCTTTGGGGATGCTTTTCTGCAAAGGGGACAGGACGACTGCACCGTATTGAGGGGAGGATGGATGGGGCCATGTATCGCGAGATCTTGGCCAACAACCTCCTTCCCTCAGTAAGAGCATTGAAGACGGGTCGTGGCTGGGTCTTCCAGCATGACAACGACCCGAAACACACAGCCAGGGCAACTAAGGAGTGGCTCCGTAAGAAGCATCTCAAGGTCCTGGAGTGGCCTAGCCATTCTCCAGACCTGAACCCAATAGAACATCTTTGGAAGGAGCTGAAAGTCCGTATTGCCCAGCGACAGCCCCGAAACCTGAAGGATCTGGAGAAGGTCTGTATGGAGGAGTGGGCCAAAATCCCTGCTGCAGTGTGTGCAAACCTGGTCAAGACCTACAGGAAACATGTGATCTCTGTAATTGCAAACAAAGGTTTCTGTACCAAATATTAAGTTCTGCTTTTCTGATGTATCAAATACTTATGTCATGCAATAAAATGCAAATTAATTACTAAAAAATCATACAATGTGATTTTCTGGATTTTGTTTTAGATTCCGTCTCTCACAGTTGAAGTGTACCTATGATAAAAATTACAGACCTCTACATGCTTTGTAAGTAGGAAAACCTGCAAAATCGGCAGTGTATCAAATACTTGTTCTCCCCACTGTAAGTGAAGAAGAAAAGCCAGGAAAGCCCCAAAAAGATAAGAGTACAGTAGGAAGCAATACGTATTCTGACCTAATTGTATTCGGCCCAGAGTTTATTCACGGTAGTATATTACCACTGTCAACAATTCTTGAACAGGATGCGATTCTTCTCGGTTCATTTTCTAAATTAACACCTCCAGTGCTGCACTTTTAAATCTGCAAACAAAAAAGTATATTCTGAGTGTGGGAGCTAGTTGCACTTTGCAGCTGTGAGAGGATGCCTGCTTGAAGAGTGTGTCAATTTTATTTTCCTATCCCGCTTCTATTTTTAGTTATTGTGATGGAACAAAGGATAATCATTCATACTTTCTCTTAACTGACTGACACGAAGAGAAGGAATTATTTCACTGGAATTCATATCGGTGGTGTGGTACACTTTTTTGGGAGCGCTGTGCGATAGCCAATTGCGTAGCTTCAGTGCTTGACCACCTATGAGGTCGTAACCCAGGAAGTGGAGCATCTACCCTCCACATGCAGGCGCGCACACACACCACACACACATAGAGGGAAAACACATAGAGAATATCAGTTGCCTCCTTCATTTCTTTAGAACCATATCATCGAACAACCATGGTTTTATTCTAAGATTATAGGAGTCACAGCTGCAAAGTAAGAAACCCTGAAAACCTCCTCATATCAGTTGTTAGATTCCAGACACACTCAGCACAATGTACCCCTGCACGCTCCAACTGACAATGACCTTTGCCTCCATCGGGGAAAAAAAGACAATGCTGACATCCAAACACATGTAATTGATCTCTCTTACACTCTGAGAGGTCACACCAATTATTTTCAGTGTGGAGGAGGAGTTGACAGGAGGAGGAGGGGGAAGATGAGGAGGAGTGAGGACTAATTATGGAAGACTATCTTAAGACAAGGCCGGGTGGGGAGATCTTCCTTCTTCTTCTCTTCCCTCCTTCTCTTCTCCTGAAAATGATTAACAGAGTTTCTCAACTTGTTTTCACACTGATTGTTTCTCAACTTGTTTTCACTCTGATTGTTTCTCAACTTGTTTTCACTCTCCTTGTTTCTCAACTTGTTTTCACTCTGATTGTTTCTCAACTTGTTTTCACTCTCCTTGTTTCTCAACTTGTTTTCACTCTCCTTGTTTCTCAACTTGTTTTCACTCTGATTGTTTCTGAACTTGTTTTCACACTCCTTGTTTCTCAACTTGTTTTCACTCTCCTTGTTTCTCAACTTGTTTTCACTCTGATTGTTTCTGAACTTGTTTTCACACTCCTTGTTTCTCAACTTGTTTTTACTCTGATTGTTTCTCAACTTGTTTTCACTCTCCTTGTTTCTCAACTTGTTTTCACTCTGATTGTTTCTCAAATTGTTTTCACTCTCCTTCTCTCTTTCTCACTGGTCTGATTTGTAGACACTCCACGTCACCCCTGTCTCCTGTCACATGAATGAACACACATATGCACGCGCGAGCGCACACACACCTACACACACACTGTTCTGTAACATCAGCCTAGCTGTATTGTTACATATATTCCATCACTTATCACAAATTGGGGAGGGAGTAGGTTAGTTCTGTCAGCGCCCTAGGTTTGCTAATCATTATTCTAGTACGTGTGAATAACGACCGCGCTAGAGGGGAATTGAGGACGTTTTCAAAGAGATGATGAGCCGCTTGTCGACAAGCATAGAGAGCAGAGGAGCAATGCTGAAGTAACAGATTGGAGAGAGAGAGAGCACGAGAGAGCACGAGAGAGAGAGAGAGAGAGAGAGAGAGAGAGAGAGAGAGAGAGAGAGAGAGAGAGAGAGAGAGAGAGAGATAGAGAGACAGAGAGCGAAAGAGAGAGAGACAGAGAGAGAGAGAGAGAGAGAGAGAGAGAGAGAGACAGAGAGCGAAAGAGAGAGAGAGAGAGAGAGAGAGAGAGAGAGAGAGAGAGAGAGAGAGAGAGAGAGAGAGAGAGAGAGAGAGAGAGAGAGAGAGAGAGAAGAGACTGAGAAAGTGGTAGAGGGAGAAAACAAGAAGCATCGAGAGAGAGGTAGAAAAAAATTGATGGAGAGAGAGGAAAAGTGGCCAAGAGGGATAGAGAAAGAAGGGTGTAAAAGTAAGGGGATATAGGGGAAAGCAGAATGAGGGAGAGAGGTGTAGTGAGAGTGGAGGGATGGAGGGAGGGTGGGAGGGATCGAAGGAGGGAGTGCACTGACTGGTTTTAATTAGCTATGTCAGATACGGACATACGCACACTACTCATACGAGATGATCAAATCAGCATCAATAAGTTAGCCAGCTTTGTTTAATAAACATTGTAAAATATTTGTTATTGCCTGTTCATACTCTGCTGGTTTTCTGGTTTTCTGACAAGGCTGTGCAGCCCAAGTCTCTCAGCATCAGGGCCTGACTACTGCTTCAACATCTCCCTCAGTTGACAACACACCGAGCCATTTCACACACACACATGCATGTGCGCGCACGCACACACACGGGTGAAAAGGGCTGAAACTAAGTGATAAAGTGGTAGGTTAACATTACCTCACATTACCTCAGGCTTTCCTTGACAGGCTAAAAACCTAAAATGGCGGGAAACTTTCAACTCCTTTCTCTAATTTGACGAGAATAGTGTTAGCCAAGGTTATTGTCCAGCACCAGGCCAATGCAGGATTAGCTGCATGTGGTTTAAAAGAAGATTAGTGGATGGGATTTTTGACCAGATGAGGACTATTCTGTGCTGCACAGTCCAGCGTCCATTAAGTAATTGTGATGACGTACCCCAGTCACATGACATGTGCCTCCAACTGAAGAGAATGTGGTGAAAGCTAGGCTAAACTTTCCATGTCGTTGTGTGTGTGTGTGTGTGTGTGTGTGTGTGTGTGTGTGTGTGTGTGTGTGTGTGTGTGTGTGCGTGCGTGCGTGCGTGCGTGCGTGCGTGCGTGCGTTTCTGCGTATGAGTGTGTGTGTGAGTGTTGAATAAACCAGGAAAACATACTGGTAATGAGACTATTAGAAAACATTATTAGAAACATCCAGAAAGTACTGATTGAGTATCGTAGGGCTCCCAGACAAACACACACACACACACACACACAACAAAAATCGACACTTCTCTTCACTGAGGATTAGATCTAAATATCAACAGCCAGCTGCAACCACGGAACAAGACACAGGTCTCATCCATTATGACACACCAGTCGGATTTCTTTGTAAATTACTGGCAGATTGTTATTGTGTTGTGAAATAAGACATTTGTGGGAGCAAGGGAGAGAGAGAGAGAGAGAGAGAGAGAGAGAGAGAGAGAGAGAGAGAGAGAGAGAGAGAGAGAGAGAGAGAGAGAGAGTGTGTGTTTGTATATAATTATATTGGAGAATGTGTCAGAGTGTGGAATATCACCTTTAAGAAAAGTAATGAGTGGAGGTCAAATCATAAGCGGGGTAACAACATTGGACTTAATAAAATGGATATCCAGGGTTTCCATTTTAAGTGTACTCATGAGTTACCAGTCAAATTGCCAAGGTCAGCAGTTTCGTTCTACTCATTCTATTTCTATGATGCCAATAACAGTAGGCCACCATTTTGATGGGAAGCATAAGCATGAGGCCTCATGGGGTTGTTGCATTAAACATGTCCTGCTGAACATTCTGTTCTCTCATCATTTCATAGAGATCCTTGCACTCATACAGTACTTCATTTCCTCATAGGAGGTATGTGAGTGACACTTGTAATACTGTGTCTGCAGACACATGCTGTGCTTCCTCCATGGAGCTTACACACTCTGCCCTCCTTCTATTTTAGCCTTGACTTATGCCGCAGACCAAATTACTCTCTATATCCGTATTTAGTGCACTACTTTTCACCAGAGGGCCCATAGGGCTCTGGTCAAAAGTAGTGCATGATATAGGGAATAGGGTGGTGGCATTTGATTGTCCAGGTCCTGGGGATGAGGGTTATAATGAGGTATGGTCCTGGGGATGAGGGTTATAATGAGGTCTGGATATGGTCCTGGGGATGAGGGTTATAATGAGGTATGGTCCTGGGGATGAGGGTTATAATGAGGTCTGGATATGGTCCTGGGGATGAGGGTTATAATGAGGTATGGCCCTGTGGATGAGGGTTATAATGAGGTATGGTCCAGGTGATGAGGGTTATAATGAGGTATGGTCCTGGGGATGAGGGTTATAATGAGGTCTGGATATGGTCCTGGGGATGAGGGTTATAATGAGGTATGGCCCTGTGGATGAGGGTTATAATGAGGTATGGTCCTGGGGATGAGGGTTATAATGAGGTCTGGATATGGTCCTGGGGATGAGGGTTGTAATAAGGTATGGCCCTGGGGATGAGGGTTATAATAAGGTATGGTCCTGGGGATGAGGGTTGTAATGATGTATGGTCCTGGGGATGAGGGTTATAATGAGCTATGGTCCTGGGGATGAGGGTTATAATGATGTATGGTCCTGGGGATGAGGGTTATAATGAGGTATGGTGCTGGGGATGAAGGTTATAATGAGTTTATGGTCCTGGGGATGAGGGTTATAATGAGGTCTGGATATGGTCCTGGGGATGAGGGTTATAATGAGGTATGGCCCTGTGGATGAGGGTTATAATGAGTTCATGGTCCTGGGGATGAGGGTTATAATGAGGTCTGGATATGGTCCTGGGGGTGAGGCTTTTAATGAGGTCTGCGTATGCCTGGATGAAATGGTGACCTTGGAATAATATGCATTTTCTCTGTGTCATCTCACACACAGCTACTGAGGGGGCTTTACAGTTATGAGCTGATACACACAGAGAGACACATAATACCCTTCAGGCCACTAGTGAAGAGTGTGTGTGTGTGCGGGTTATAATGAGGTCTGGATATGGTCCTGGGGATGAGGGTTATAATGAGGTATGGTCCTGGGGATGAGGGTTATAATGAGGTCTGGATATGGTCCTGGGGATGAGGGTTATAATGAGGTATGGCCCTGTGGATGAGGGTTATAATGAGGTATGGTCCAGGTGATGAGGGTTATAATGAGGTATGGTCCTGGGGATGAGGGTTATAATGAGGTCTGGATATGGTCCTGGGGATGAGGGTTATAATGAGGTATGGCCCTGTGGATGAGGGTTATAATGAGGTATGGTCCTGGGGATGAGGGTTATAATGAGGTCTGGATATGGTCCTGGGGATGAGGGTTGTAATAAGGTATGGCCCTGGGGATGAGGGTTATAATAAGGTATGGTCCTGGGGATGAGGGTTGTAATGATGTATGGTCCTGGGGATGAGGGTTATAATGAGCTATGGTCCTGGGGATGAGGGTTATAATGATGTATGGTCCTGGGGATGAGGGTTATAATGAGGTATGGTCCTGGGGATGAAGGTTATAATGAGGTCTGGATATGGTCCTGGGGATGAGGGTTATAATGAGGTATGGCCCTGTGGATGAGGGTTATAATGAGTTCATGGTCCTGGGGATGAGGGTTATAATGAGGTCTGGATATGGTCCTGGGGGTGAGGCTTTTAATGAGGTCTGCGTATGCCTGGATGAAATGGTGACCTTGGAATAATATGCATTTTCTCTGTGTCATCTCACACACAGCTACTGAGGGGGCTTTACAGTTATGAGCTGATACACACAGAGAGACACATAATACCCTTCAGGCCACTAGTGAAGAGTGTGTGTGTGTGCGTTTTAAGGTGTTTGGAGAGGAGGGGGACACAGAATACTGTATATAAGAAAAATAAAATGCATACACGCCCAACACATTTCACCCTCCAATTCCACGTAATGCACAGCATGTTGGATTCCTGATAATGACCTAGTATCTGAAGAAGTTATCCATAGGTGGTTAAGTAATGTACCCATGCATATCCCACATGAAACATACACAAGACTAGCTAGAGGGGATGCAAAATGGTAATATCATTTACGTTGATATTTCTGAGTGAGAAAAGTACAGGTTTCCACAACGTATCTAGGTAGGGCTAAGATAATTAGCAGTTTTGCCTCTGATACTGTAGCTATCACTTATTGACTACAATGAGTGAAAATGTTTTTTATTTGTCTACTATCCTTCACCAGCACTGATACACTGTAACAAGGATTGGACAGGTGAAAGTAAGTCCAGTGGTTTCCACTATCCACCATGTTGCTTTCACCCATCCCCTTTTTTCAGATCAGTGTAAATGAAGCGAACAAGGAAATGAAAGAGACAAGGAAAGGATTAAGGAAGCCAGTATCCCGGAGTCGACTCTTCACTGTTGACGTTGAGGCTGGTGTTTTGCGGGTACTATTTAATGACGCTGCCATTTGAGGACCTGTGATGCGTCTGTTTCTCAAACTAGACACTCTAATGTATTTGTCCTCTTGCTCAGTTGTGCACCGGGGTCTCCCACTCCTCTTTCTATTCTGGTTAGAGCCAGTTTGCGCTGTTCTGTGAAGGGAGTAGTACACAGCGTTGTACGAGATCTTCAGTTTCTTGGCAATTTCTCGCATGGAATAGCCTTCATTTCTCAGAACTGACGAGTTTCAGAAGAAAATTATTTGTTTCTGGCCATTTTGAGCCTGTAATCGAACCCACAATTGCTGATGCTCCAGATACTCAACTAGTCTCAAGAAGGCCAGTTTTATTGCTTCTTTAATCAGCACAACCGTTTTTAGCTGTGCTAACATAATTGCAAAAGGCTTTTTCTAATGATCAGTTAGACTTTTAAAATGATAAACTTGGATTAGCAAACACAACGTGCCATTGGAACACAGGACTGATGGTTGCTGATAATGGGCCTCTGTACGCCTATGTAGAAATTCCATAAAAAATCAGCCGTGTCCAGCTACAATAGCCATTTACAACATTAACAATGTCTACACTGTATTTCTGATCAATTTGATGTTATTTTAATGGACAAAAAAATGGCTTTTCTTTTGAAAACAATGACATTTCTAAGTGACCCCAAACTTTTGAACGGTAGTGTATATTAAAAAGGCGTCACACCAAAGGATTAAGAAACTGACCCCTTTTATGGAAATGACAGCAATAAAAAAAAAAGTGCAATATTTTGATAAATATTTCTTATAAAGATTACAATCTGTTCAGACCATGTGCTCCAGCCATGTCTTCAAATCAAATTGAATCAAATTGAATCAAATCAAATGTTATTGGTCACATACACATATTTAGCAGATGTTATTGTGGGTGTAGCGAAATGTTGTGTTCCTAGCTCCGACCGTGCAGTAGTATCTAACAATTCACAACAATCCACAAATCTAAAGGTAAAAGAATGGAATTAATAAATTTATACATATACATTTTAGGGACGAGCAATGTCAGTGTGGCATTGACTAAATAAAGTAGAATAGAATACAGTATATACATATGAGATGAGTAAAGCAGTATGTAAACATTATTAAAGTGACTAGTGTTCCATTATTTAAAGTGCCCAGTGATTCCATGTCTATGTACTGTACATAGGGCAGCAGCCTCTAAGGTGCAGGGTTGAGTAGCCGGTGGTACCTGGCCAGTGATGGCTATTTAACAGTCTGATGGCTTGTCAGTCTCTCAGTTCCAGCTTTGATGCACCTGTACTGACCTCGCCTTCTGGATGATGACGGGCCGAACATGCTGTGCCTCAGGTGGTTGACGTCCTTGATGATCTTTTTGGTCTTCCTGTGACATTGGGTGCTGTAGGTGTCCTGGAGGGCAGGCAGTGTGTCCCCGGTGATGTGTTGGGCAGACCGGACCACCCTCTGGAGAGCCCTGCGGTTGCAGGCTGTGCAGTTGCCGTACCAGGCGATGTACAGCCCGACAGGATGCTCTCAATTGTGCATCTGTATAAGTTTCTGATGGTCTTAGGGGCCAAGCCGAATTTCTTCAGCCTCCTGAGGTTGAAGAGGCACTGTTGCGCCTTCTTCACCACACTATCTGTGTGGGTGGACCATTTCAGATTGTCAGTGATGTGTACGCAGAGGAACTTGAAGCTTTTCACCTTCTCCACTGTGTGCTCTCTCTGTTGTTTCCTGAAGTCCACAATCAGCTCCTTCATTTTGTTGACGTTGAGAGAGAGGTTATTTTCCTGGCCCTACTCTGCCAGGGTCCTCACCTCCTCCCTATAGGCTGTCTCGTCATTGTTGGTAATTTGTTGTCTACAAACTTGATGATTGAGTTGGAGGCGTGTGTGGCCACGCAGTCATGGGTGAACAGGGAGTACAGGAGCGGGCTGAGCACACACCCTTGTGGGACCCCTGTGTTGAGGATCAGCGAAGTGGAGGTGTTGTTTCCTACCTTCACCACCTGGGGGTCTCCACGAAGTCCAGAACCCAGTTGCACAAGGCGGGGTTCAGACCCAGGGCTCAGAGCTTAATGATGAGCTTGGAGGGTACTATGGTGTTGAAGGCTGAGCTATAGTTAATGAACAGCATTCTGACGTAGGTATTCCTCTTGTACAGATGGGATATGGAAGTGTGCAATGCAATGGCGATTGCATCGTCTGTGGATCTATTGGGGAGGTAAGCAAATTGAAGTGGGTTTAGGGTGTCAGATAAGGTAGAGGTGATATGATCCTTAACTAGCCTCTCAAAGCACTTCATGATGACAGTTACCTTCGCTTTCTTGGGTACAGGAACAATGGTGGACATCTTGAAGCAAGTGGGGACAGCAGACTGGGATAGGGACAGATTGAATATGTCCATAAACACTCCAGCCAGCTGGTCTGCGCATGCTCTGAGGATGCAGCTAGGGATGCCGTCTGGGTTGGCAGCCTTGCGAGTATTAACACACTTAAATGTCTTACTCACGTCAGACACGGAGAACGAGGGCCCACAGTCCTTGGGAGCGGGCTGCATCGGTGGCACTATGTTATACTAAAAGTGGGCAAAGAAGGTATTTAGCTTGTCTGGGAGCAAGACGTCGGTGACCGCGACGTGGCTGGTTTTCCCTTTGTAATCCATGATTGTCTGTAGACCCTGCCACATACGTCTCGTGTCTGAGCTGTTGAATTGCAACTCCACTTTGTCTCTGTACTGATGTTTTGCCTGTTTGATTGCCTTACGGAGGGAATAACTACACTGTCTGTATTCAACCATATTCCCAGTTACCTTGCCATGGTTAAATGCGGTGGTTTGCGCTTTCAGTTTTGCGCAAATGCTGCCATCTATCCATGGTTTCTGGTTTGGGTAGGTTTTAATAGTCACCGTTGGAACAACATCCCCTATATACTACCTGATGAACTCAGTTACCGTGTCTGTGTAAGCGTCAATGTTATTCTCAGAGGCTACTATGGAGGATTTTCTAGTACAGATGTTGTAGAATGAAACACTTATATGCCTTAAATGCTTATGGATTGAGAACCAGTTGAAGGGTTAAAACAGAGCAGAGACATTTCTTTACTGCAAATGCTGTACTTCTGATAAATGAAATGATCTATTTAATTCCCTGCAGCTGATCTGGGTATGTCAATGACATGTGATGGAGATACAACTTCTCATTGTGGCTGTGTGGAGGTTGGAGTAACAATGGAACTAGTATTATCACTTGTTTGTGCTTATGACCTGATGCACATATTCACATGCACATAGTCACAAGGAAAAACCATAGCGGCTCAGGGTCCTGGGAGGATGCTTTTTGGGATTGGCTTAAATGTATGTGGTTGAGAATGGGTTATGGCCATGACATGTATAAACCATGTTTAAGTATTAATTGATATGTTTTATAATGTGTTATGAAAGGATAAGGGTAAAACAGAATGAACATGATTGATACTTTGTACTCCAGATGCATGTCTGGATAGTGAATATAGACAATACAGAGTGTGATTGTTCTTTAACGTACGTATGTATATAATGTTTTGAGTCACGCCACTAATAAGAGACAGAGGCTCCATTTAGAGAATCGCAAGTAGCCCTCGTGAGTAAAACAACATGTGACACCGAAGGATGTTAATCATGTACATATAATTGAGTAACTATGTATGTTGTATAAGCATGACTATGCATTTGTATATGTATAAAAGGAGATCTTTAAGCCAAGGAGAGGCAGGTGTTCCATGGAGCAGCTCGGCTTTGTTACGCAATAATAAAGTTAAATTTTTGGATTCACAAACTCCAGTTTCTTGAGAGATATTTTTGAGTTGACTACTTTTGAGTCAAATATTTCTACGACACTACCCAGAACATATCCAGTTCGCGTAATCAAAACAATCTTGAAGCATGGATTCTGATTGGTCAAACCAGCATTGAATAGACCTTAGCATGGGTACTTCCTGTTTGAGTTTCTGGAAGGTAGGAGCAAAATGGAGTCGTGATCTGATTTACCGAAGGGAGGGCAAAGGAGGGCCTTCTAGGCATCTCGAAAAGGTGAGTAGCAATGATCTAGTGTTTTCCATAAAAGAGTACTACAGTCAATGTATTGAAAGAACTTCGGTAGCATTTTCCTCAAATTCGCTTTGTTAAAATCCCCAGCTACAATAAATGCGGCCTCAGGATTGTCAAGGCCGGGCGTAGGTGTGGTGTGGAATCAATTGCAGGATGCAGATGCAAGTCCAAAAACACTTTAATAAAGTCCACAGAAACAACGGCTATAAACAGAGCCGGTAGAACAAGGGAAAAATAAACGCACTCAGCGTAAAAGTACAACAAACGCACAACGTGCGGACTCTCTAATAACATAGAGCACAAACTGACTGGCAACACCTGCTGACATAGAACTACACACAACCACAAGACAGAAACAACGAGAACTTAAAGGACACATAATCAAGACGAAATGAGCAACAGGTGTAACAAATCAGACCAAACCAAACACACACAGACACAACGAACGGTGGCAGCTAGTACTCCGGGGACGACGACCGCCGAAGCCTGCCCGAACAAGGAGAAGGAGCAGCCTCGGCCGAAACCGTGACAGTACCCCCCCCCTTGACGCGCGGCTCCAGACGTGCGCCGACCCCGACCTCGGGGACGACCAGGAGGACGCGGAGCAGGGCGCGTGGGATGACCACGATGGAACTCAGTCAGAAGAGACGGGTCTAAGATATCTCTCCTCGGCACCCAGCACCGCTCCTCCGGACCGTACCCCTCCCACTCCACGAGATATTGGAGACCCCCCATCCGGCGTCTCGAATCCAGGATGGACCGAACTGTGTACGCCGGAGCCCCCTCGATGTCCAGCGGGGGCGGAGGAGTCTCTGCTATCTCACACTCCTGGAGTGGACCAGCTACCACCGGCCTGAGGAGAGACACATGGAACGAGGGGTTAATATTCTTATACTCAATAGGAAGTTGTAATCTGTAACACACCTCGTTCAACCTCCTCAGGACTTTAAAAGGCCCCACAAACCGCCGACCCAGCTTCCGGCAGGGCAGGCGGAGGGGCAGGTTTTTGGTCGAGAGCCAGACTCGATCTCCCGGTGCGTACACCGGTCCCTCACTGCGGTGGAGATCGGCGCTCCCCTTGCGTCGACGGATGGCCCGCTGCAGATGTACGTGAGCAGCGTTCCACGTCTCCTCCGAGCGCCGCACCCACTCATCCACCGCAGGGGCCTCGATCTGGCTCTCATGCCAAGGTGCCAGAACCGGCTGGTACCCTAACACACACTGGAAAGGGGTTAGTTTAGTGGAGGAGTGGCGGAGAGAGTTCTGTGCCATCTCGGCCCAGGGAACATATCTCGCCCACTCCTCCGGCCGGCCCTGGCAATACGACCTCAGAAACCTACCCACATCCTGGTTTACTCGTTCAACCTGCCCATTGCTCTCCGGGTGGTACCCCGAGGTAAGGCTCACCGAGACCCCCAAGCGCTCCATGAACGCTCTCCAGACTCGAGAGGTAAACTGGGGGCCTCGATCAGACACTATATCCTCGGGTACCCCGTAATGCCGGAAGACGTGAGTGAATAGTGCCTCAGCGGTCTGTAGGGCAGTGGGAAGACCCGGCATGGGAAGGAGACGACAGGCCTTCGAGAACCGATCCACAACGACCAGGATGGTGGTATTTCCCTGGGAGAGGGGAAGATCAGTAACGAAATCCACCGAGAGGTGAGACCAGGGTCGTTGTGGAACGGGCAGGGGTTGTAACTTACCCCTGGGCAAATGTCTGGGTGCCTTACACTGGGCACATACCGAACAGGAGGAAACATAAACCCTCACATCCCTGGCTAACGTTGGCCACCAGTACTTAGTGCTAAGGCAGTGCACCGTCCGGCCAATCCCTGGATGTCCAGAGGAGGGTGACGTGTGAGCCCAATATATAAGTCGATCCCGAACCTCGAACGGCACGTACGTCCGACCCACCGGACACTGTGGAGGGCTAGGATCGGTACGCAACGCCCGCTCGATTTCGGAATCGACCTCCCACACCACCGGTGCCACCAGGCAAGACGGCGGGAGTATGGGCGTGGGCTCAACGGACCTCTCCTCCGTGTCATACCGCCGGGACAGAGCATCTGCCTTACCATTCTGGGACCCAGGGATGTACGTGATCTTAAAAACGAACCGGGCCAGAAACATATTCCACCTAGCCTGGCGAGGGTTCAGTCTCCTAGCTGCCCGGATTTACTCCAGGTTTCGGTGGTCGGTCAAAATGAGGAAAGGGTGTTGAGCCCCCTCTAGCCAATGCCTCCACACCTTTAGGGCCTGGACCACGGCTAGCAGCTCCCTGTCCCCCACGTCATAATTTCGCTCCGCCGGACTGAGCTTTTTAGAGTAAAAAGCACAGGGGCGGAGTTTCAGGGGCGTGCCAGATCGTTGCGAGAGCACGGCCCCTATACCGGCTTCAGACGCGTCTACCTCGACCTGGAATGGGAGTGCGGGATCCGGATGCGCCAACACCGGCGCCGAGGTAAACAGGTCCTTCAGTCTCCCAAAAGCCCTATCCGCCTCAGCAGACCACTGCAAGCGCACCGGACCTCCCTTTAGTAGAGACGTTATGGGAGCTGCCACCTGTCCAAAACCCCGGATAAACCTCCTGTAGTAATTCGCAAAACCCAAGAACCGCTGCACCTCTTTAACAGTAGTTGGAGTTTGCCAATTACGCACGGCCGACACACGGTCAACCTCCATCTTAACCCCTGACGCAGACAACTGATAACCCAAAAAGGAGACAGACTCCTGGAAAAACAGACATTTCTCTGCCTTGACATACAGATCATGCTCCAACAATCTCCTCAATACTCGGCGCACCAGGGCTACATGCTCGGCTCGGGTAGAAGAATACACTAGAATGTCGTCAATGTACACGACCACTCCCTGCCCCTGCATATCCCGGAAGATCTCATCAACGAAGGATTGGAAGACTGAAGGAGCATTCATTAACCCGTATGGCATGACGAGATACTCGTAATGACCCGAGGTGGTACTAAATGCTGTCTTCCATTCGTCTCCCTCCCTAATACGCACCAAGTTGTATGCGCTCCTGAGATCCAATTTTGTGAAGAAACGTGCCCCGTGTAAAGACTCCGTCATAGTCGCAATCAGAGGGAGTGGATAACTGTATTTCACAGTAATCTGATTGAGACTGCGGTAATCAATACACGGGCGCAAACCTCCATCCTTTTTCTTCACAAAAAAGAAACTTGAGGACGCAGGGGAAGTGGAGGGCCGTATGTATCCCTGTCTCAGAGACTCGGCTATGTAAGTCTCCATAGCTCTCTTCTCCTCTTGAGACAGAGGATACACATGGCTCCGCGGAAGCGCAGTTCCTACCTGGAGGTCTATCGCACAATCCCCCTGTCTATGTGGTGGCAATTGCGTCGCCTTCGCTTTACTAAACACAATTGCTAAATCATCATACTCGGGGGGAATGTGCAATGCCGGCAGTTGGTTTGGACTTTCCACCGAAGTCGCCCCTACGGAAACGCCCAGACATCGCCCTACACACTGGACAGACCACTCCTTGAGAGCCCTCTGTTGCCACGAAATAGAGGGATTATGAGTAATCAACCAGGGAAGCCCCAGCACCACCGGATACGCAGGAGAGTCTATAAGATATAGCTGAATAGTCTCCTCATGACCCTCCTGCGTCCCCATCCTAAGTGGAGCTGTGACCTCCCTAATCAACCCCGATCCCAACGGACGGCTATCTAAAGCATGTACAGGGAAGGGACTACTGACTGGAAGGAGGGGAATCCCTAACTCAGCACAAAATCGCCGATCTATAAAATTCCCAGCTGCGCCTGAATCTACTAGCGCCTTATGCTGGGAATGAGGTGCAACCTGTGGGAAGCAAATAGGTATGGTTAGGTGATCAACAGAGAGCTCTGGGTAAGTGGGACGCGCTCCTCCCATGACTCGGTCGCTGCTGCTGCTCCTGCTGATTCCATGATTGGTGTGTAGTTCTGTCAAGGCCGGGCGTAGGTGTGGTGTGGAATCAATTGCAGGATGCAGATGCAAGTCCAAAAACACTTTAATAAAGTCCACAGAAACAACGGCTATAAACAGAGCCGGTAGAACAAGGGAAAAATAAACGCACTCAGCGTAAAAGTACAACAAACGCACAACGTGCGGACTCTCTAATAACATAGAGCATAAACTGACTGGCAACACCTGCTGACATAGAACAACTACACACAACCACAAGACAGAAACAACGAGAACTTAAAGGACACATAATCAAGACGAAATGAGCAACAGGTGTAACAAATCAGACCAAACCAAACACACACAGACACAACGAACGGTGGCAGCTAGTACTCCGGGGACGACGACCGCCGAAGCCTGCCCGAACAAGGAGAAGGAGCAGCCTCGGCCGAAACTGTGACAAGGATATGTGGTTTCCATTTTGCATAAAGTCCAGTCTAATTCCTTGAGGGCCGTCGTGGTATTGGCTTGAGGGGGAATATACACGGCTGTGACTATAACCGAAAGAATTCTCTTGGGAGGTAAAACGGTCTGCATTTGATTGTGAGGTATTCTAGGTCGGGTGAACAAAGGACTTGTGTTTCTGTATGTTATCACAATCACACCATGAGTAGTTAATCATTAAACATATGCCCCCGCCTTTCTTCTTCCCGGAGAGTTCTTTATTCCTGTCCGCGTGATGAACTGAGAACCCAGCTGGCTGTATGGACGGGTACAGTATATCCCGAGAGAGCCATGATTCCGTGAAACAGAGTATGTTACAGTCCCTGATGTCTCTCTGGAAGGAGATCCTCACCCAGAGCTCATCTACTTTATTGTCCAGAGACTGAACATTAGCAAGTAATATACTCGGAAGCGGTGGATGGTGTGCCCGCCTCCTGAGTCAGACTAGAAGTCCACTCCGAATATCTCTTCTCCTCCGGCGGCAACTTGGAGTAGCCTCTGGGATAAGTTAAATTGCCCTAGGGGTAAAAACAAAGGATCCAATTTGGGAAAGTCATATTCCTGGTCGTAATGCTGGTGAGTTACCGCTGCTCTGATATCCAAAAATGATTTCCGGCTGTATGTAATAACACAAAAAAACATTCTTGGCTAGTAATGTAAGAAATAATACACAAAAATAATAATAATATTGCAAAGTTGCTTAGGAGCTAGAAGCAGAGCTGCCATGTCTGTCGGTGCCATCTTACATCTGTACTTCCTCACTGCAAGAGAAACAAATGCTGGCTTGTTGTTTAATCACAGAATTGTGTCACACCAAATGGACATTGTTTTAAGGGACAAAATGTAATCAATCAGAACTATTTGGAAATATCATTAATAGACATGGGGAATACTGTTTCTTGAAATAAACGTCTGTGTTACAACTAAAAGAGTAGGTGAAGGGAATTGTATACATTTTTCCATTAATTTACTTAAGTTCAAAGTTCCATAACCTTACCTGGGCCAGTCACACCGTTGGATAATTACAATGTAAAAAAAAAAAAAAAAAAAAAAGATATATATATATATATATATATAACATAAAAATAAGATACTCTGCATACATTGACTCATGATCCATGGAAGAAAACTAAGCTTTTACTATTATATGACAATTTTAGCCAATTTAAGTTAAGTTATATTTGTGTTTGCCATCATGGACAAAAAAAAGGGGCGTCATGTCAACTGCCCATATGTCACTATAATGGCGTCTGTGTACCTTAACAACACCATTACACGTGCCAATGCTTAAAATAAAGACTTGTTCAACTACTCATATTCCAGCCTTGGTTAAATTTGCTGCTGTTGTGCTTCAGTAGTAGGCCTTATTTCCCATGAGATTTGTTTCCCATTCATGCAGTCTATTTTTTATCCCACATGAAGAACCAAAGTTTCTCTGAATTTACGTATTTTTCTGTTAATGGCTATGGGGAAATGAATCATTTTTGTAGAAAATAAATATATATTCCCAAATATCAATATTGCTTTGAAGTGTGAGGTTTGCCTCAGGACAAATAGTATTTCTAAAATACGTACAGATGTAGGATCTTAATTTGAGCCAGTTCGCTACAGCAGGAAAAGAATCCTGCAGCAACAGGAAATGTGAATTATTATGTGGATTATAATTAATGGACATTTTTCGTAAGGGAAAATGAAGTCTGACATTTCAAAGTGGAAATTACAAACTTCAGATGCCTTTTTAAACCTCAAATACGGTACAAGTGTTAAATGTCCTGCAACAGGGTGATCAAATTAAGATCTTACATCTGTACCGTCATATGGATAAGTACGAAGTAAAGGGCCTATGAAGAAATGAAAGAGAAAACTCGGTTGAATTCCTAATGTTATGAGCATATGTTATTTTTATTTATGTTGCACACTGTTTTGAATTAGCATATTTAAAATTTTCAAATCATATCAAGCATTTTCATTAGCTAGAGGTAATTTGTGCTAAATCTGAAATGTGATTTTCTAGGAGCGGTGCTAACATGTTGTGAATGCAAATAAGGGGGACTCTAAAAGATGCAACAAAGACAATATAGGGAACGATAAGACAATGTAAGCTGTTGTATTAGATCTAGGGTGGTTTTTCACAAAACATGAAGATCATCTTTAACATTAATATGTTCATCCATTGCCTACCAATATGATTGATAACACTGTAACGAACAGTTACTACAATAGAGTCATATTCCTGTCAGGATTAGAGAGGATCTCAAGTCAGATGATGTGGAAGTAAAATGGCTACAGGTTCATCTGCCTCACTTAAAGCCCATTTCTGTAGGACGTTGCTAGACCACCAAGTGCTAAAAGTCCGTATTTGGACTATATGTGTGAAATGTTGGATAATGTATGTGACATCAACAAAGAGGTATATTTTCTGGGTGACCTAAATATTGGCAGTTTGTCATCAAGCTGCCCACTCAAAAGGAAGCTCCAAGCTATAACCAGTGCCTGCAATCTGGTTCAAGTTATCAGTCAACCTACCAGGGTATTTCCGAACAGAACAGGAACTAAATCATCCACGTGTATTGATCACATTTGTACTAATGTTGCAGAAATCTGCTCTAAAGCAGTATCCACACCCATCGGATGTAGTGATCATAATATAATAGCCAGATCTACAGTACCAGTCAAACGTATGGACACACCTACTCATTCAAGGGTTTTTCTTTATTTTTACTATTTTCTACATTGTAGAACAATAGTGAAGACATCAACACTATGAAATAACACATATGGAATCATGTAGTAACCAAAAAAGTGTTAAACAAATCAAAATATATTTTATATTTGAGATTCTTCAAATAGCCACCCTTTGCCTTGATGACAGCTTTGCACACTCTTGGCATTCTCTCAACCAGCTTCACCAGGAATGCTTTTCCAACAGTCTTGAAGGAGTTCCCACATATGCTGAGCACTTGTTGGCTGCTTTTCCTTCACTCTGCCATCCGACTCATCCCAAACCATCTCAATTGGGTTGAGGTCGGGGGATTGTGGAGGCCAGGTCATCTGATGCAGCACTCCATCACTCTCCTTATTGGTGAAATAGCCCTTACACAGCCTGGAGGTGTGTTGGGTCATTGTCCTGTTGAAAAACAAATTATTGTCCCACTAAGCCCAAACCAGATGGGATGGCATATCGCTGCAGAATGCTGTGGTAGCCATGCTGGTTAAGTGAAAAAAAAAAAAAGACCAAGTCCATATTATGGCAAGAACAGCTCAAAAAGGCAAAGAGAAATGACAGTCCATCATTACTTCAAGACATGAAGGTCAGTCTATACGGAAAATGTCAAGAACTTTGAAAGTTTCTTCAAGTGCAGTCGCAAGAACCATTAAGCGCTATGATAAAACTGGCCACAGGAATGGACGACCCAGAGTTACCTCTGCTGCAGAGGACAAGTTCATTAGAGTTACCAGCCTCAGAAATTGCAGCTCAAATAAATGCTTCACAGAGTTCAAGTCACAGACACATCTCAACATCAACTGTTCAGATAGGACTGTGTGAATCAGGCCTTCATGGTCGAATTGCTGCAAAGAAACCACTACTAAAAGAAACCACTACTAAAGAGACATGCTTGCACCAAGAAACACGAGCAATGGACATTAGACCAGTGGAAATGTATCCTTTGGTCTGGAGTCTAAATTGGAGATTTTTGGTTCCAACCACCGTATCATTGTGAGATGTGATATGGGTGAACGGATGATCTCCGCATGTCTAGTTCCCACCGTAAAGCATGTAGGAGGAGGTGTTATGGTGTGGGGGTGCTTTGCTGGTGACACTGTCTATGATTTATTTAGAATTCTTGGCACACTTAACCAGCATGGTTACCACAGCATTCTGCAGCGATACGCCATCCCATCTGGTTTGGGCTTAGTGGGACTATCATTTGCAAAGAGGAGTGGGACAAAATCCCTTCTGAGATGTGTGCAAACCTGGTGGCCAACTACAAGAAACGTCTGACCTCTGTGATTGCCAACAAGGGTTTTGCCACCAAGTACTAAGTCATGTTTTGCAGAGGGGTCAAATACTTATTTCCCTCATTAAAATGCAAATCAATTTATAATATTTTTGACATGCGTTTTTCTGGATTTTTTTGTTGTTATTCTGTCTCTCACTGTTCAAATAAACCTACCATTAAAATTATAGACTGATCATGTCTTTGTCAGTGGGCAAACGTACAAAATCAGCAGGGGATCAAATACTTTTTTCCCTCACTGTAACATATTTTGATTTGTTTAACACTTTTTTGGTTACTACATGATTCCATATGTGTTATTTCATAGTTTTCATGTCTTCACTATTCTACAATGTAAAAAATAGTAAAAAGAAATAAAAACACTTGAATGAGTAGGTGTGTCCAAACATTTGACTGGTAGTGTAGATAAACCAAAGTTCCTAAAATTGTGTATAAATGATCATACAAGAGGTTTGTAATGATTCCTATGTCGAAGATGTGAAAAATGTTTGTTGGTCTGATGTGTGTAGGAACATCCTGACTCGGCACTTGAAGCATTTATGAAACTGCTTCTTCCGGTTACTGATAGGCATATGCCCATCAAGAAACTAACTGTTAGAACTGCCAAATCCCCGTGGATAGATGATGAACTGAAAAACTGTCTGGCTGATAGGGATGAGGCAAAGGGAATACCAAATAAGTCTGACAACACAGCAGACTGGCAAACGTACAGTATATTGAGAAATCATGTAACCAAACTAAACAAGAAGAAGAATAAACTATAGTATGGAACAAAGATAAATCATATAAAGAATGATAGTAAAAAGCTTTGGAGTACTTAAAATGAAATTCTAGTCAAAAAAGCAAACTTGGCTCCATCCTTCATTGAGGCAGATGGCTTGTTCATAACAAAACCCTTTGATATTGCCAACCACTTTAATAATGTTTTTGTTGACGTGATTTGCAAATTCAGGCATGACATGCAAACAACAAATGCTGAGCCTTCATATTCATATATAATGGGCCAAAAAATGAAAGACAAGTACTGTAGTTTTGAGTACCACAAAGTGGGTGTGGAAGAGGTGAAAACATTATTGGTATCTATTACTGAACAAAAATATAAACGCAACATGTAAAGTGTTTGTCCCATGTTTTATGAGCTGAAATAAATGATCCCAGAAATGTTCCATAGGCACAAAAAAAGGTATTTATCTCAAATTGTGTGCACAATTTTGTTTGCATTCCTGTTAGTGGACATTTCTCTTTTGCCAATATAATCCATCCACTTGACAGGTGTGGCATATCAAGAAGCTGATTAAGCAGCATGTTCATTACACAGGTGCACCTTGTGCTGGGGACAATAGAAGGCCACTATAAAATGTGCAGTTTTGTCACACAACACAATGCCACAGATGTCTCAAGTTTTGAGGGAGCATGCAATTGGCATGCTGACTGCACGAATGTCCACCAGAGCTGTTGCCAGATAATTTAATGTTCATTTCTCTACCATAAGCTGCCTCCAACGTCGTTTTAGAGAATTTGGCAGTACATCCAACCAGCCTCACAACCGCAGACCACGTCGAACCATGCTAGCCCTGGACCTCCACATCCTACTTCTTCACCTGCAGGATCATCTGAGACCAGCCACCTGGACAGCTGATGAAACTGAGGAGTATTTCTGTCTGAAATAAAGACATTTTGTGGGGAACAGCTCATTCTGATTGGCTGGCCGGCTCCCCAGTGGGTAGGCCTGGCTCCCAAGTGGGTGGGCATGACTCCCAAGTGCCCAGGCCCACCCATGGCTGCATCCCTGCCCAGTCATGAAAAATCCATAGATTAGGGCCTAATTCATTTATTTCAATTGACTGATTTCCTTATATGAACTGTAACTCAGTCGTTGAAAAAAAAAAAATCGTTGAAATTGTTGTATGTTGCGTTTATGTTTTTGTTCAGTATATTCAGTGCCTTTGGAAAGTATTCATACCCCTTGACTTTTACCACATTATGTTACGTTACAGCCTTATTCTAAAATGGATTACATTTTTATTAAATCCTCATCAATCTACACACAATACCCCATAATGATAAAGCGAAAACAGGTTTTTATAAATTTATAAAAAACAAAACAGAAATACCATATTTACATAAGTATTCAGGCGCTTTGCTATGAGACTCTGAATTGAACTCAGGTGCATCCTGTTTCCATTGATAATCCTTTAGATGTTTCTACAACTTGATTGGAGTTCACGTGTGGTAAATTCACTTGATTGGACATGATTTGGAAAGGCACACACCTGTCTATATAAGGTCCCACAGTTGACAGTGCATGTCAGAGCAAAAACCAAGCCATGAGGTCGAAGGAATTGTCCGTAGAGCTCCGAGACAGGATTGTGTCGAGGCACAGATCTGGGGAAGGGTACCAAAAAATGTCTGCAGCATTGAAGGTCCCCAAGAACACAGTGACCTCCATCATTCTTAAATGTAAGAAGTTTGGAACCGCCAAGACTCTTCCTAGAGATGGCCGCCCGGCCAAACTGAGCAATCTGGGGAGAAGGGCCTTGGTCAGGGAGGTGACCAAGAACCCGACGGTCACTCTGACAGAGCTCTAGAGTTCCTCTGTGGAGATGGGAGAACCTTCCAGAAGGACAACCATCTCTGCAGCAATCCACCAATCAGGCCTTTATGGTAGAGTGGCCAGATGGAAGCCACTCCTCAGTAAAAGGCACATGACAGCCTGCTTGGAGTTTGCCAAAAGGCAACTAAAGACTCTCAGAACATGAGAAACAAGATTCTTTGGTCTGATGAAACCAAGATTGAACTCTTTGTCCTGAATGCCAAGCGTCACGTTTGGAGGAAACCTGGCACTGTGGGGATGTTTTTCAGCGGCAGGGACTAGGAGACTGATCAGGATTGAGGCAAAGATGAACGGAGCAAAGTACAGAGAGATTGGGGCGAAGGTTCACCTACCAACAGGACAACAACACTAAGCACACATCCAAGACAACGCAGCAGCAGTGGCTTCGGGACAAGTCTCTGAATGTCCTTGAATGGCCCAACCAGAGCCCGGAGTTGAACCTGATCTAACATCTCTGGAGAGACCTGAAAATAGCTGTGCGGCAACGCGCCCCATCCAACCTGACAGAGCTTGAGAGGATCTGCAGAGAGGAATGGGAGAAAACTCCCCAAATACAGGTGTGCCAAGCTTGTAGCGTCATACTCAAGAATACTCGAGGCTGTAATCGCTGCCAAAGGTGCTTCAACAAAATACTGAGTAAAGGGTCTGAATACTTATATAAATGTGATATTTCTGTTTTTTTATTTTAATAAATTAGCAAAAATTCAAAAAACCTGTTTTTGCTTTGTCATTATGGGGTATTGTGTGTAGATTGATGAGGGGGGGGGGAATTATTTAATCAATTGTAGAATAATGCTGTAACCTAACAAAATGTGGAAAAAGTCAAGTGGTCTGAATACTTTTCGAGTGCACTGTAAATAAGGAGAAAGCACCTGGTACCGACAACCTGGATGGTAAATTGCTGAGGTTGGTAGCGGAATACATTGTGACTACTGTTTGCCACATCTTCAATTTAAGCCTAGAAGACAGTGTATGCACTCAGACATGGAGGGAGGCAAAGGTCATTATGCTACCCAAGAATAGTAGAGCACAATTTAATGGTTCAAACAGCCGACCAATCAGCCTGTTACAAGTGCTTAGCAAATTTTGGGAAAGAATTGTGTTTGATCAAATACGTTATTTTATGGAAAACAAATTTACAACAGACTTTCAGCACGCTTATAGGGAAGGGCACTCAACATGCTCGTCACTGACACAAATGACTGATGATTGTGTGGTGTATTAAAATTATGACTGTTTTGGAGGAACAATGAATGTTGTTTATGTTAGTATCAAAAGGGAATGTTTTAGGGTGACGCCCCCGGGGAGACTGGTGATTGGCCAGAAGAGGGAGCATCATTGTTATAAATAGGGGGGAAAACGAAGGAGAGGGCAGAACGATCAGCCATTCTGAGGCGTCACTCTCCGGGTGTCATGTCACCTGTCACTCATGCTGAAGCTTGTGGTCTGAATAAACCTTATGATCAACGTTCAGTATGAGCAGACTCCTTTTGTTCATCAGCAATAATTGCCACCACTCACTCGATACGACAATTGGCTGAAAGAAGATTGTGGATGCTGTTTTATTAGACTTCAGTGCAGCTTTTGATGTCATTGATCATAACCTATTGCTAAAAAATCTTCAGTGTTATGGATTTGCATCCTCTGCCTTATTATGGATTGAGAGTTACTATAATAATAAAAATATAATATGCCATTTAGCAGACACTTTTATCCAAAGCAACTTACAGTCATGTGTGCATACATTTTTAGGTATGGGTGGTCCCGGGGATCGAACCCACTACCCTGGCGTGACAAGCACCATGCTCTACCAATTGAGCTACAGAGGACCTACAGAGAACCACCTACCTACCTACCTACCTACCTACCTACCTACCTACCTACCTACCTACCTACCTACCTACCTACCTACCTACCTACCTACCTACCTACCTACCTACCTACCTACCTACCTACCTACCTACCTACCTACCTACCTACCTACCTACCTACCTACCTAATAGAACACAGAGGGTTTTTGTTAATGGAAGCCTCTCTCATGCAAATTCAGTTGAGTGTGTTGTACCGCAGGGCAGCCGGCTAGGGCCATTATTGTTTTACATTTTTTAAATGACCTTCCACTGACCTTGAATAAAGCCTGTGTGTCTATTTACGCTGATGACTCAACAGTATACACGTCAGCTGCAACAGTAAAATAGATAACTGACACCCTTATCATAGAGCTCCAGTCAGTTTTAGAATGGGTAACTAGCAATAGGCTGGTGCTGAATATCTAAGAAACGAAAAGCATAATTTTGGGGACAAATCACTCGCTCAACGCTAAACTTTGTTTAGATCTATTATTGAATAATGTGGCTATTGAGCAAGTTGAGGAGACTAAACTGCTGGGTGTAACCCTAGATAACAAGCTGTCAAGGTCAAAACATATAGACTCAATGGTTGCTAAAATGGGAAGAGGTCTGTCCGTGATAGGGCGTTGCACTATGTTCTTGACATCTCAGTCGACCAGACAGGTCCTACAGGCCCTAGTTTTTTCGCACCTGGACTACTGCCCAGCTGTGTGGCCATGTGTGGCAAAGAAGAACATAGGTAAATAGCAGTTGGCCCAGAACAAAGCAGCACATATTGCACTTAGATGTACACAGAGGGAGTGTCAGTAACATGCATGTCAGTCTCTCCTGGCTCAAAGTTGAGGAGAGATTGACTGCATCACTATTGGTCTTTGTGCAAGGTATTGATGTGTTGAAGGTACCGAACTGTCTGTTCAAGCAGTTGGCACACTGTTCGGACCAGTGGTGGAAAAAGTACCCAATTGCCATACTTGAGTAAAAGTAAAGATACCTCAATAGAAAATGGCTCAAGTAAAACTGAAAGTCACCCAGTAAAATACTACTTTAGTAAAAGTCTAAAAGTATTTGTTTTTAAATATACTTAAGTATCAAAAGTAAAAGTAAAAGTATGAACCATTTCAAATTCCTTATATTAAGCAAACCAGACGGCACAATTTTCTTGTCTTTTTAATGTACGGATAGCCAGGTCACACTACAACATGCAGACATCATTTACAAGCGAAGCATTTATGTTTAGTGAGTCTGCCCGATCAGAGGCAGTAGGGATGACCAGGGATGTTTTCTTGATAAGTGCGTGAATTGGACCATTTTCCTGTCCTGCTAAGCATTCAAAATATAACGAGTACTTTTGGGTGTCAGGGAAAATGTTTGGAGTAAAAAGTATATATTTTTATTTAGGAATGTCGTGAAGTAAAAATAAAAGTTGTCAAAAATATAAATAGTAAAGTAAAGTACAGATACCAAAAAAAACTACTTAAGCAGCACTTTAAAGTATTTTTACTTAAGTATTTTACACTACTGTTTCGGACACTCATTTGTACAACACAAGACATGCAACCAGAGGTCACTTCACAGTCCCCAGGTCCAGAACATTCATTTTTTTATCTGGTACGGGGACATTCAGACAAGTCTTGTGAGATTTGTGGGCACCCTAGATCAAAACGGAGAACACCAACGTATTTGTGAGAGTCTCATCTTTCAATAGAGTAGTAGAATAGTTTCTAGGCCAAACCGTTCGGACATACGATTTTGTGGGGATTTTACTGGGGATTTTTGTATTATGGCAATTAGATTTCCACGGGGCGCGACCATTGTAGGCTAAGGGTTAAATAATGTTCTGTACTATGTATTATTTCATCTTTCATGTGGACACCAGGAAGTGTAGCTGATGCTTTTGCAGAGGCTAATGGGGATCCTAATAAACACCAAAGTATAAAAAAATTGAGATTAGGATATTAACCTGATCCTAGACATTTAGAGTTAACCTCTACACCTTAAGCACTTAGTGTAGTAGCACAGCTTAATATGCTCTGGGTATAAATTGCCCTGGGCACATATGTTGGATCAGCTTGCCCTCCCCCAAATCCTAAACCCTAGGGAGAAACTCTACTTTAAATCAAAAACTCTAGGCTTGCCATAGGTACCTTAAATCCTAAACTCTAAGCTTTCCCTTACTACCTTAAATCCTAAACCATAGACTTGCCCTCCCCCAAATTCTAAACCCTAGGGAGAAACTTTATTTTAAATCTTAAACGCTAGACTTGCCATAGGTACCTTAAATCCTAAACCCTAAGCTTTCCCTAGCTACCTTAAATCCTAAACCATAGGATTGCCCTCCCGCAAATCCTAAACCCTATGGAGAAACCCTACTCTAGGCTTGCCCTAGCTACCTTAAATCCTAAACCTGAGGCGTGCCCTCTCCCAAATCCTAAATCCTAGGGAGAAACCCTACCTTACATCCTGAACCCTAGGGAGAAACCCTACCTTAAATCCTAAACCCTAGCGAGAAACCCTGCCTTAAATTTAAACCCTAGGGAGAAACCCACACAAAACTGACCTTAGAGCAGTCTATTTTTTATCTTGATCATATTAGATGTATTCCATAACAGGCATATCCAACACAACAACATTATAGGACAGGACCCAGGGTGTTAGATAAAGAAACAGAATGAAGAAAACTGTCATAACCATCAACACCCACCTTTATGGCTATAGACAAACAAGAAATGTGATTATTCAAGGTTACTTTTCAATACTGTATGCATATTCATATACATTAGAGTATGGCCTTAGAGTCTTCACAGTTAGGGAGAGTTACAAGATAGTAAATAGCAGAGAAGCAAACTAATTATGACCATTAAATCTGGAAAACAATAGCTGTACTTTTTAGTCTTATGATGTGTCCCAAATGGCAACCCAATCCCCTACATGGTGCACTACCTACATACTAGTGCAGTGCAAGATAGGGGATAGGGTGCAACTTTTCAGACACAGACAGTAGTTGGAGTGAATACAATTAATTAATTGAACTTCTTTCTAGTTCATGATTATCCCACAGTCCCACGTCGTCTTCACTGGCCGTCACTGTTCTGGATCGTCCACGTCACCGGATGCCAACAGTCATGGGTCACATACATCAACTGTGGAGGACAGGCCAGTCTCCTCCAGGTGACGCTACTCAAGGCTATAGGAAAGGAGAGAGAAGGAGTGGATTCATATTGTTTTCTGTCAAATCAATATCTTCAGGGCCTGAGGTGGTCTAGGGTTCTAAGCCACTGCCTCCAGAATACATGTACCAGTGCAAAAGTGGGTTGGATTCTATCCCACTGCTATTCAAACACCCCCTCTCTTCCTGTCAGTCTTTCACTGTACTATCTAATTTATACAAGAACAACAAATATTTTCATTTAATTGGATACCTTCAGTAATTGGAGATTTGTCGGCCGATACGAACAAATTCTCTTTTGCTTCTCTCGTTGTCGTTCTCACACTCTGGTCCCCAGAAGAACTGAACCGTCTCCTTCACCTGCGGCGGCATGTTGTCGAACTCCTCCACCGTCCTCGTCGTCACCTTCCCACACTTATTGATGATCTTCCAACCTGGTCTGTTCATTTCTTCTCTCTCTTCCGGAATAGACATTGTGTCGCCCAGTCCAAAGCCAACACTGAGGAGCAGAGAGATGGTCAACATCATCTTCATGGTGATGAGACCTGATAGAGTGAGTCTGTGAGTGTTTGGTTCAGCTTCAGTAACAAGATGCTGGAGGCTGCCTGTATTCTGTCTCCAACAACTCTCAATTTTTATACCAGAATTAACCCAAGTCATTGTGCTTGTTCAACAAGGGGGCATGGCATTAGTGAGATTAGAGATCGTCATCGCTAGTTCCACTTCCAAGGAGAGGGGAGTGAAGGGACAACATCGCCTGTTAAACTGTTTATGAAAATGATCAGTCATTTCCTTTTGATAACAGCTATTACACCACATCATACTTTGCAATTGCCTATGGCTTGTGTCCCAAATGTCACCCGACTCCCAACACAGTGCACCACTACAGACCAGGGCCCATGGGGCCCTCAGCAGTGCACCACTACAGACCAGGGCCCATGGGGCCCTCAGCAGTGCACCACTACAGACCAGGGCCCATGGGGCCCTCAGCAGTGCACCACTACAGACCAGGGCCCATGGGGCCCTCAGCAGTGCACCACTACAGACCAGGGCCCATGGGGCCCTCAGCAGTGCACCACTACAGACCAGGGCCCATGGGGCCCTCAGCAGTGCACCACTACAGACCAGGGCCCATGGGGCCCTCAGCAGTGCACCACTACAGACCAGGGCCCATGGGGCCCTCAGCAGGGCACCACTACAGACCAGGGCCCATGGGGCCCTCAGCAGTGCACCACTACAGACCAGGGCCCATGGGACCCTCAGCAGTGCACCACTACAGACCAAGGCCCATGGGGCCCTCAGCAGTGCACCACTACAGACCAGGGCCCATGGGGCCCTCAGCAGTGCACCACTACAGACCAGGGCCCATGGGGCCCTCAGCAGGGCACCACTACAGACCAGGGCCCATGGGGCCCTCAGCAGGGCACCACTACAGACCAGGGCCCATGGGGCCCTCAGCAGTGCACCACTACAGACCAGGGCCCATGGGGCCCTCAGCAGTGCACCACTACAGACCAGGGCCCATGGGGCCCTCAGCAGTGCACCACTACAGACCAGGGCCCATGGGGCCCTCAGCAGGGCACCACTACAGACCAGGGCCCATGGGGCCCTCAGCAGTGCACCACTACAGACCAGGGCCCATGGGGCCCTCAGCAGTGCACCACTACAGACCAGGGCCCATGGGGCCCTCAGCAGTGCACCACTACAGACCAGGGCCCATGGGGCCCTCAGCAGGGCACCACTACAGACCAGGGCCCATGGGGCCCTCAGCAGTGCACCACTACAGACCAGGGCCCATGGGGCCC
Organism: Coregonus lavaretus; assembly: GCF_964263955.1. Lineage (NCBI taxonomy): Eukaryota > Metazoa > Chordata > Actinopteri > Salmoniformes > Salmonidae > Coregonus > Coregonus lavaretus. Next base: position 29,043 of record NW_028166585.1, read on the forward strand.
TCAGCAGTGCACCACTACAGACCAGGGCCCATGGGGCCCTCAGCAGTGCACCACGTAAGGAATAGGGCATCACATGGGACGCAGCCATACACAAACTTAAAGTATGATAATGTGCAATAGGCTGTTATGAAGAGGAAATGACTGATCACTTTTATAAACAGTTTCACATGCTATGCTGTCCCTTCACTGGTACTGTTGCAATAAGATGATGATTATGATGATAACATTTCTATAAACATGCTATGCTGTCCCCTAACCGGTTGCAACATGATGATGATGGTGGTGATGACGATGATGATTATGATGATGATGATGATGGTGATGACGATGGTGATGATGGTGTTGATGATGATGGAGGTGATAATGATGATTGTGATGGTGGTGACCAATTACATTGGATTTTATTCATTAAAGAGGACCACAGTGGAAATAAGTATTCTGCCTTTATTGAGTCTATCCTCTATAATTTGTATGTATATAATGCAAACATACCGGCCAAAGCAGCCGTCTAATTTTGATTATCAAATAAATTCAATCAATTATCATCATCATCACCACCATCATCATGTTGCAATCAGACAGGTTAGGGCGTTACCGACTTCTGACGAGTCCCGTGGGTCAAACCGTTCGGCCACTACAGAAGTTTTTGTGAGAAGACCGATTTTTGGGATGTGTCCTAGTCTGACAAACATTGAGACGCAACCCATGCAAAAAAAAAGATATCTCTACCTTAAACTGACAGATTCTGATGGGGATTTTTTTATTATGTCACTAGATTGCCACACAGGTGCGTCAATAGACTCTTAAGGATTAATACATGATCCACAGCATAATTATTAACTTGAAAATATATTCAATGTCTGATTTGTTATTGTTACCCATCTACCAATCACTGTCCTTCTTTGAGGCTTTCGAAAAGCTCCCTGGTATTTGTAGTTGAATCTGTGCTTGAAAATCAACACTTGACTGAGGGATCTTACACATGTTGTATGTATGGGGGAGAGAGGAAGGGTTAGTCATTCAAAAATCACGTCAACCCCTATTATTTCACACAGTCCATCTTACTTATTATGGGATTTGTTAACCCAAATTTTACAGCTGAACTAATTTAGGCTTGCCTAAACAAAGGGGATTAATACTTATGCAACAACTTTATTTTTGTTATGAATTTTGTATTTATCTTTATTTTGTGTAGATTGTTAGGGACTGTATAGCATGTTTAAAGAAGTGTTATCATCACCACTATCACCATCATCATCATTATCATTATCACCATCACCACCATCATTATCATCATGTGGCAGCCGATTAGGGACTGTATAGCATGTTTAAAGAAGTGTTATCATCACCACTATCACTATCATCATCATTATCATTATCACCATCACCACCATAATTATCATCATGTGGCAACGGATTAGGGACTGTATAGCATGTTTAAAGAAGTCATCATCATCATCATCACCTTTATCCTGATTTTGCAACAGTACCAGTGAAGGGACAGCATAGCGTATGAATTTAAAAAAGTTATCAGTAATTTATTTAGGATAACAGCTGTTACACCATAGACCATAGCATACTTTACTTTTGTGTATGGCTGCGTCCCGGCTGGTGCCCTATTCCTTACATGGTGCCCTATTCCTTACGTGGTGCCCTATTCCTTACATGGTGCCCTATTCCTTACATGGTGCCCTATTCCTTACATGGTGCCCTATTCCTTACATGGTGCCCTATTCCCTATTCCTTACATGGTGCCCTATTCCTTACATGGTGCCCTATTCCTTACATGGTGCCCTATTCCTTACATGGTGCCCTATTCCTTACATGGTGCCCTATTCCTTACGTGGTGCCCTATTCCTTACATGGTGCCCTATTCCTTACATGGTGCCCTATTCCTTACATGGTGCCCTATTCCTTACGTGGTGCCCTATTCCTTACATGGTGCCCTATTCCTTACATGGTGCCCTATTCCTTACATGGTGCCCTATTCCTTACATGGTGCCCTATTCCTTACATGGTGCCCTATTCCTTACGTGGTGCCCTATTCCTTACATGGTGCCCTATTCCTTACATGGTGCCCTATTCCTTACATGGTGCCCTATTCCTTACATGGTGCCCTATTCCTTACGTGGTGTTCTATTCCTTATGTGGTGTTCTATTCCTTACATGGTGCCCTATTCCTTACGTGGTGCCCTATTCCTTACGTGGTGCCCTATTCCTTACGTGGTGCCCTATTCCTTACGTGGTGTTCTATTCCTTACGTGGTGCCCTATTCCTTACGTGGTGCCCTATTCCTTACATGGTGCCCTATTCCTTACATGGTGCCCTATTCCTTACATGGTGCCCTATTCCTTACATGGTGCCCTATTCCTTACATGGTGCCCTATTCCTTACATGGTGCCCTATTCCTTACATGGTGCCCTATTCCTTACATGGTGCCCTATTCCTTACATGGTGCCCTATTCCTTACATGGTGCCCTATTCCTTACATGGTGCCCTATTCCTTACGTGGTGCCCTACTTTTGATCAGAGCCCTATGGCCCCTGGTCGGTAGTGGTGCACTGTGTGGTTGTGGGGTGCTATTTGAGATGTAGCCTATGTATCCACTGACCCCCCTTTCCTTGGAACTAGCAATAGCGATCACTTATTTCACCATCAGAATTACAAGACATTACTCAAGAGCCATGCCCCCTGTTTGAGCAAGAACATTGACTTCTGTTAATTCTGGTATACAAATGGTGAAATTTGGAACACAAAACACAGCCATCCTGTAATTATATGAATATGCATACAGTATTGAAAAGTAACCTTGAATAATCATAATCAATCAAATCAAATCACATTTTATTTGTCACATGCGCTGAATACAACAGGTGTAGAACTTACCGTGAAATGCTTACTTACAAGCCCTTAACCAACAATGCAGTTTTAGGCAAATAGAGTTATATATTTACTAAATAAACTAAAGTTTAAAAAAAGAAAGAAATGTAACACAATAAAATAACAATAATGCGGCTATATACAGGGGGTACCAGTAACGAGTCAATATGCGGGGGTACAGGTTAGTCGAGGTAATTTGTACATGTAGGTAGGGGTAAAGTGACTATGCATATAATTGTAAATAGCGAGTAGCAGCAGTGTAAAAACAATGTTGTTAACACTCACATTTCTTATCTGTCTATATCCATAAAGGTGGCTGTGGATGCTTATGACACTGTTCTTCATTCTGTTTCTTTATCTAACACCCAAATCAAATCAACTCAAATCACATTTCATTGGTCATATTTAACAGATGTTATTGCGGCTATATTTGTTCATATGGTTTCTGCCTAGGTATTAGGATTAAAGGTAGGGCAAGCTGATCCAGCATCTTTGGCCAGGAAAACGTCTACATTTTACATTACATTTGAGTGATTTAGCAGACGCTCTTATCCAGAGCGACTTACAGTTAGTGAGTGCATACATTTTTAATACTGGCCCCCAGTGGGAATCGAACACACAACCCTGGCGTTGCAAGCACCATGCTCTACCAACTGAGCTACAGGAGGCCCAGAGTAAATTTAGCTAAGCTATGCAAAGTGCTTGAGATATAGAGCTTGTGTAGGTTTAGGGTCAGGTTTATACACATATACACCGCTCAAAAAAATAAAGGGAACACTAAAATAACACATCCTAGATCTGAATGAATGAAATAATCTTATTAAATACTTTTTTCTTTACATAGTTGAATGTGATGACAACAAAATCACACAAAAATTATCAATGGAAATCAAATTTATCAACCCATGGAGGTCTGGATTTGGAGTCATCCTCAAAATTAAAGTGGAAAACCACACTACAGGCTGATCCAACTTTGATGTAATGTCCTTAAAACAAGTCAAAATGAGGCTCAGTAGTGTGTGTGGCCTCCACGTGCCTGTATGACCTCCCTACAATGCCTGGGCATGCTCCTGATGAGGTGGCAGATGGTCTCCTGAGGGATCTCCTCCCAGACCTGGACTAAAGCATCCGCCAACTCCTGGACAGTCTGTGGTGCAACGTGGCGTTGGTGGATGGAGCGAGACATGATGTCCCAGATGTGCTCAATTGGATTCAGGTCTGGGGAACGGGCGGGCCAGTCCATAGCATCAATGCCTTCCTCTTGCAGGAACTGCTGACACACTCCAGCCACATGAGGTCTAGCATTGTCTTGCATTAGGAGGAACCCAGGGCCAACCGCACCAGCATATGGTCTCACAAGGGGTCTGAGGATCTCATCTCGGTACCTAATGGCAGTCAGTACCTCTGGCGAGCACATGGAGGGCTGTGCGGCCCCCCAAAGAAATGCCACCCCACACCATGACTGACCCACCGCCAAACCGGTCATGCTGGAGGATGTTGCAGGCAGCAGAACGTTCTCCACGGCGTCTCCAGACTCTGTCACGTCTGTCACATGTGCTCAGTGTGAACCTGCTTTCATCTGTGAAGAGCACAGGGCGCCAGTTGCGAATTTGCCAATCTTGGTGTTCTCTGGCAAATGCCAAACGTCCTGCACGGTGTTGGGCTGTAAGCACAACCCCCACCTGTGGATGTCGGGCCCTCATACCACCCTCATGGAGTTTGTTTCTGACCGTTTGAGCAGACACATGCACATTTGTGGCCTGCTGGAGGTCATTTTGCAGGGCTCTGGCAGTGCTCCTCCTGCTCCTCCTTGCACAAAGGCGGAGGTAGCAGTCCTGCTGCTGGGTTGTTGCCCTCCTACGGCCTCCTCCAGGTCTCCTGATGTACTGGCCTGTCTCCTGGTAGCGCTCTGGACACTACGCTGACAGACACAGCAAACCTTCTTGCCACAGCTCACATTGATATGCCATCCTGGATGAGCTGCACTACCTGAGCCACTTGTGTGGGTTGTAGACTCCGTCTCATGCTACCACTAGAGTGAAAGCACCGCCAGCATTCAAAAGTGACCAAAACATCAGCCAGGAAGCATAGGAACTGAGAAGTGGTCTGTGGTCACCACCTGCAAAACCTCTCCTTTATTGGGGGTGTCTTGCTAATTGCCTATAATTTCCACCTGTTGTCTATTCTATTTGCACAACAGCATGTGAAATGTATTGTCAATCAGTGTTGCTTCCTAAGTGGACAGTTTGATTTCACAGAAGTGTGATTGACTTGGAGTTACATTGTGTTGTTTAAGTGTTCCCTTTATTTTCTTGAGCAGTGTATTATATCTCTGTCTAGTGTCTAGCTAAACATAGTTTAGTGCCTAGCCTAGCTCAGAGTGGATTAGCATAGCGATTAGCATGATTAGCATAGCAACCTGCATTAGCTTTGAAGCTAAATGGCTGCGGTCCAGCTCTAGGGCTGGCTGGTTCCCTGGTTCTTCTCCCCAGCTGAGGCGCTGAGGTAAGGGAGATGCCATGTGTGGGTTTAGCCCAGCTGAACCTCTGCCAGTAATTAATGCTATTAACAGCAGGGATTAGGACAGGCTTAACTGGACTACTTCTCAGCATGATCAACAGAGCAGGGGCTCTGGGATAATACCGACCACCACATGTGTGGCTAAGACATGTGGAGAAATTCTACATAGGAGTAGGATGAAGTTGCCCCTAGTTTGGTTTCTCAAATGACTGCCTCGCCTGGTTCACCAACTACTTCTCAGATAGAGTTCAGTGTGTCAAATCGGAGGGCCTGTTGTCTGGACCTATGGCAGTCTCTATGGGGGTGCCACAGGGTTCAATTCTTGGGCCAACACTTTTCTCCCTGTATATCAATGATGTCGCTCTTGCTGCTGGTGACTCTCAGATCCACCTCTACGCAGACGACACCATTTTGTATACATCTGGCCCTTCATTGGACACTGTGTTAACAAACCTCCAAACGAGCTTCAATGCCATACAACACTCCTTCAGTAGCCTCCAACTGCTCTTAAACACTAGTAAAACTAAATGCATGCTTTTCAATCGAACGCTGCTGGCACCCGCCCACCCGACTAGAATCACCACTCTCGACGGGTCTGACCTAGAGTATGTGGAAAACTACAAATACCTAGGTGTCTGGTTAGACTGTAAACTCTCCTTCCAGACTCACATTAAGAATCTCCAATCCAAAGTTAAATCTAGAATCGGCTTCCTATTTCGCAACAAAGCCTCCTTCACTCATGCTGCCAAACATGCCCTCGTAAAACTGACTATTCTACCGATCCTTGACTTCGGCGATGTCATTTATAAAATGGCCTCCAACACTCTACTCAGCAAATTGAATGTAGTCTATCACAGTGCCATCCGTTTTGTCTCCAAAGCCCCATACACTACCCTCCACTGTGACCTGTACGCTCTTGTTGGCTGGTCCTCACTACATGTTCGTCGTCAAACCCACTGGCTCCAGGCCATCTATAAATCACTGCTAGGCAAATCCCCGCCTTATCTTAGCTTATTGGTCACCATAGCAGCACCCACCCGTAGTCTGCGCTCCAGCAGGTATATCTCACTGGTCATTCCCAAAGCCAACACCTCCTTTGGCCGCCATTCCTTCCAGTTCTCTGCTGCCAATGACTGGAACGAATTGCAAAAATCTCTGAAGCTGGAGACTCTTATCTCCCTCACTAACTTTAAGCATCAGTTGTCAGAGCACCTTACCGATCACTGCACCTGTACACAGCCCATCTGAAATTAGCCCACCCAACTACGTCATCCCTATATTGTTATTTATTTTGCTCTTTTGCACCCCAGTATCTCTATTTGCACATAATCTCTTGCACATCTAGCATTCCAGTGTTAATACTATTGTAATTATTTTGCACTATAGCCTATTTATTGCCTTACCTCCATAACTTGCTACATTTGCACACACTGTATATATATTTTCTGTTGTATTTTTGACTTTATGTTTTTTTACCCCATATGTAACTCTGTGTTGTTTTTATCACACTGCTTTGCTTTATCTTGGCCAGGTCGCAGTTGTAAATGAGAACTTGTTCTCAACTGGCTTACCTGGTTAAATAAAGGTGAAAAAAAAAAAAAAAAAAAGAAGCTGATCCTGGGTCAGTTTAGGATTTTCCTGAATACCCACTAATTGTTAGGTTTAGGATTGATGGAGGGGAAGCAGATCTTTCCTTAGAGGAAACGTACCCCGGAGCGTCTACAGGTAACTGCCAAAATAAAGGAAACACTTGAGTATCTGAGGGATACAAAGTACGCTACATTACCAAAAGTATGTGGACACCTGCTCGTCAAACATCTAATTCCAAAATCATGGACATTAATAATGAGTTTGTCACCCCTTTGCTGTTATAACAGCCTCCACTCTTCTGGGAAACCATTCCACTAGATGTTGGAACATTGCTGCAGGGACTTGTTTCCATTCAGCCACAAGAGCAGTAGTGAGGTCGGGCACCAATGTTGGGCGATTAGGCCAACATTCCAATTAATCCCGAAGGTGTTCAATGGGGTTGAGGTCAGGGCTCTGTGCAGGCCAGTCAAGTTCTTCCACACCAATCTCGACAAACCATTTCTGTATAGACCTCGCTTTGTGCATGGGGGCATTGTCATGCTGAAACAAGAAAGGGCCTTCCCCAAACTGTTGCCACAAAGTTGGAAGCACAGAATTGTCTAGAATGTCATTGTATGCTGTAGCGTTAAGATTTCCCTTCACTGGAACCATAAAAAACAGCCCCAGAACATTATTCCAAACTCTACAGTTGGCAGTATGCATTCGGGCATGTAGCGTTCTCCTGGCATCAGCCAAACCCAGATGAGTCCGTCGGACTGCCAAATGGTGAAGCGTGATTCATCACTCCAGAGAAACCGTTCCCACTACTCCAGAGTCCAATGGCAGCGAGTTTTAAACCACTCCGACGCTTGGCATTGCATATGGTGATCTTCGGCTTGTGTGAGGCTGCTCGGCCATGGAATCCCATATCTTGAAGCTCCCGACAAACAGTTATTGTGCTGACGTTGCTTCCAGAGGCAGTTTGGAACTTGGTAGTGAGTGTTGCAACCGAGGATAGACCATTTTTTACGTGCTGAGTGCTTCTGCACTCGGCGGTCCTGTTCTGTGAGCTTGTGTGGCCAACCACATCGCGGCTGAGCCGTTGTTGCTCCTAGACGTTTCCACTTACAGTTGACTGGGGCAGCTCTAGCAGGGCAGACATTTTTCAAACTGACTTGGAAAGTTGGCATCCTATGACGGTGCCACGTTGACAATCATTGAGCTCTTCAGTACGGGCCATTCTACTGCCAATGTTTGTCTATGAAGATTGCATGGCTGTGTGCTCGATTTTACACACATATCAGCAAGGGGTGTGGCAGAAATAGCCAAATCCACTAATTTGAAGGGTGTCAACATACTTTTGTATATATAATGTATATTGAAAGCAGGTAGTTCCACACAGGTGTATTTTCTGAGTTAATTAAGCAATTAACACCCATCATGCTTAGGGCCTGTATAGAAATGCCCAGTTGCCCATTATTTTGGCTACCATGGCTAAAAGAGATCTCATTGACTTTGAAAAAGGGTCTCAAAGGAGCATAGGGGGATTAAAGGGAAGGTGAGTGTATATTTGTGTGTGTGTGTGTGTGTCTCAGTCCCCAGATCTCAACTCAACTCAATCAAACGGTAATCTCAGGGGAGTTTGAATTGAATTAGGCCACAGTTATTAAGTACCTTCAGCAATGCTAGTTTACTTTATGCAACCTTTAAAAGCGCAAACTGCAATTGGTACATACATTTTTGGACTTTTAAATTAATTATATATATCCATTGAGTCTTAAAGATTTATAACTTACAAAGGCCTCATCATGAGCTTATAGTTCAACTGTCGTACCCCATTACTGCATTATAACTCAAAATATAAGCTTGTTTTACTCCATTGTTTGTAAACAATCCATTGTAAAAAACAAAACAATGATAGCGTCAAAACTACAATTTTGATCTAATAGCTCTGTCTATGACTATGAATTTGAGACTGGTTACATTTCTCCCAAAACCCCAAACCCTTCAGTGACTGCTTTGTTGTTGTTTGAAAAGCGGATTGCCCCTTTAATGTTTCTCCTTACAATGTTTATTTGACTAGGATTGCTTGAGACTTAAGAATTTATGTTGGGCTTATGATATTTTCTAAGCTCCTACAGATAACTGGGAAATCTAAGGATGCTGTGTAAACAGTGTTTGGGGTGTTCCATTTAGAAATCAGACAGTCACTTTCTATCAACGTAGACATTACAGAGTGAGCTATATTTCCATCTAGTGTTGGTTTAGGGAATTGTGTTTTTATGGGACTACATTTTGCATCTTTAGTCAAAAGGTTTCACATACCTTAATTACATTTGACAACATGACTGAATGGTTTTAGATGTATCTACCTTCCCAGGTTTCACTATAGAGTGTGACATTACAGTCCATTATAAAACAGTTAGTTCTGACCAAGGAATCTGTTTGGTAAATAGGTGTTAGTTCTAATATAACCTTCAAGCTCCCCACTGCCGCAGCACACATAGTACATTTTCTATCAGATACAGAGGTTCAATACTCAAAAAGTCCTATCTTCACATTGCCAAAATATCATCATCCCTTGACTTTTGATTTAGATTTGTAATCTTTATTTCAACAGGGAGTCCCATTGAGACCAAGTGCTCTATTACAAGGGAGCCCTGTATTTGACAATTTACACATTTTATAGAATATAAGCAACCATAGCCGTGGGAAGTAGTGGTACTAATTCCTGAAAAATCGGAATTAAAAAAATATGTATTTATTTAAAAAAGTTTCGTTTTTTTGTTGACTAAAGTAGTGCACTGGGCCTTTACTAGTCCTGTATTAGCTAACCGATATAGCCGTCTGTAGCGCTGTAAAACAAAAAAAGAAGAAGTAATTCAGCACCGCCCCCCCCGTCTGTCCGTCCGTCCTTCCGTCTACAAAAAAATCTCTATCAGCTTAATCATTGTGTAGATTGCATCTCACATTCTGTGATGCGTGATTCTCCTCAGGACTTTGAACGGCCCCACAAACCGCGGGCTCAGCTTCCGGCAGGGCAGGCGGAGGGGCAGATTCCGGGTCGAGAGCCAGACCCGATCACCCGGTACGAAGACCGGGGCCTCACTGCGGTGGCGGTCAGCATTGGCCTTCTGACGACGCACGGCGTGTTGGAGGTGGACGTGGGTAGCGTCCCAAACCAGTCATCCACCGCAGGAGCCTGGGTCTGGCTCTGGTGCCACGGTGCCAGAACCGGTTGGTAACCTAAAACACATTGGAATGGCATTAGGTTAGTGGAGGAGTGACGGAGAGAGTTCTGGGCATATTCGGCCCATGGCAAGAACACCGACCACTCCCCCGGCCGGTCCTGGCAGTAGGACCGCAGGAACCTACCCACATCCTGATTTACCCGTTCCACCTGCCCATTAGACTCGGGGTAGAAACCAGAGGTCAGGCTGACCGAGACACCCAGACGTTCCATTAACGCCTTCCAGACCTTGGATGTGAACTGGTGACCCCGGTCAGACACTATATCCTCTGGTACCCCGTAGTGCCGGAAGACGTGTGTAAACAGGGCCTCCGCAGTTTGCAGGGCCGTGGGGAGACCGGGCAGAGGAAGGAGGCGGCAGGCCTTGGAAAAGTGGTCCACAACGACCAGGATGGTGGTGTTACCTTGGGGAGAGGGGAAGATCGGTAAGAAAATCAATACTCAGCTGAGACCATGGTCATTGTGGAACTGGTAAAGGTTGTAACTTACCCACTGGGAGGTGCCTAGGTGCCTTACTCTGGGCGCACACCGAGCAGGAGGAGACATACACCCTCACATCCTTAGCCAAGGTAGGCCACCAGTACTTTCCGGTCAGGCAGCGCACTGTACGACGATACCTGGGTGACCAGAGGAGGGTGACGTGTGTGCCCAGTAGATCAGACAGTCACAGATAAGAGCAGGCACGTACTGCAGCCCAGCTGGACACTGTGGTGGAGATGGATCTGTGCGTAATGCCTGCTCTATATCCGAGGCCATCGCCCATACTACCGGCGCCACAATGCAGGAGGCCGGGAGTATGGGGGTGTTGTCTCTGGGCCTCTCCTCTGTGTCATACAGCCGTGACAATGCGTCTGGCTTCACGTTCTTCGTACCCGGGTTGTATGATAGTGTGAAATCAAACCGGCTGAAGAATAGGGCCCACCTGGCCTGGCGAGGATTCAGCCTCCTCGCTGCCTGCCGGGTGTACTCCAGGTTACGGTGGTCCGTCCAGACGAGGAAAGGGTGTTTCGCCCCGTCGAGCCATTGCCTCCACACGGTCAAAGCTCGGACAACAGCCAACAGCTCCCGGTCACCAACGTCGTAGTTCTGCTCCGCCGGGCTGAGCTTCTTAGAGAAGAAGGCACAGGGGCGGAGCTTGGGTGGCATGCCCGAGTGTTGACCTCTGGCCGCCAGCAGGTTGTCCAAACGAATGGCTATATCCACCAGTTGATTGAAGGACAACATGGTGTCCCGGCAGGCTAGCTCCATTCTGACGTCCTCCATTCTGACGTTCACAAAAACGTCTGTAGTGTCAGAACGGTTTGCCCTACAAAAGATGACACTCTCACAAACACGTTTTTCTCTATGACCCCCACAAGCCTGAGAAGACTCGTCTGAATCCATTACCTAGTGTGTAAACAACACAGAGAACCAGACAGTCAGACACTGTGGTAGAAAATAAGCTTGATAAGTATATCCAGAAGATTTTTATTTGTATTATGTAGAGTATTTATCTCTTACCCTGTGGTCAGGGGTGTGCCGTCCACCCATTTCCAGCTCCCCGCTTCATCTTAACCAGCCAGACCAATCCAGGTTATCTTCTTGAGGTTGAAAATAAACATCTGTTCTTAAGAAAAATGTTTTGTTGTCAACTGCAATAGGCTATATCTGTAAAATATTGTAAAATACATTACTGACCAAGGGATGTATTCTCTCTCTCTCTCTCTCTCTCTCTCTCTCTCTCTCTCTCTCTCTCTCTCTCTCTCTCTCTCTCTCTCTCTCTCTCTCTCTCTCTCTCTCTCTCTCTCTCTCTCTCTCTCTCTCTCTCTCTCTCTCTCTCTCTCTCTCTCTCTCTCTCTCTCTCTCTCTCTTTCTTTCTGAGCTGCACCTGTCTGACTCACTCCACATATGTCGCTGTAGCTGTGTCTACTGCTTCAAAACCAATAGGCTTACAGAGTGTGTGGAGTCCCTTCTCAACATTAGCATTTGGATTTTTAAAGCTTCAAGAAGGGAAAACTTCTTAACAAGGTAACTAACTATTTCACTTTGTGTATCCTCTTATTTTGTACAGACAAGCTCAGTCTACACAACTTTGACATTTAGGTGACTATTCTTTTTGGGGGGGTTATAGTTATTAGGCTTGTATCAAAACTTTACCACCAAACGTGTGTTTTCTTGTCTAAGATGTTTAGCTACAGAACCCTTAAATGTTCTGCACTGCTTGGTTCTGAATTGGTGCATGAAGAAAGTGAGAGAAATTTGAAAAGTTGGATTTCTTAGTGTTCATAATACAAACCGAATAAACCAGTCCTTGTCCTGGATTGTCTTTCATAATATGAGCCTCCAAGTGTGTAAAGTACACACACACACACGCACACACACACACACACACACACGCACACACACACACAGAGACACACGCACATGCACACACACGCACACACACACACACACACTGGAAAATACTCAGCCTCAGGCACTGTCTGTCTTTATGAATCACAGTCTTTTGTATTTTCTCTGGTCCAGAAGCTATTATTAAAGGGATGTTTCAGGATTTTGGCAATGAGGCCCTTTATCTACTTCCCCAGAGTCTCTGTGTCCAGTATGAAGGAAGTTAAAGGTAGTTTCACGAGCCAATGCTACCCATAGACTTCCAGTCATTGCGCTAACGCTATTTAGCAACTTCCTTCATACTTCATGCAGAGACATAAAAATGGTATCCACGAGTTCATCTGACTCTGTGGAAGTAGATAAAGGGCCTCATTGCCAAAATCCTGAAGTATCCCTTTAATATTTAATATTTGATAATGGGTGTCACCTTTTGTCTGCTCAAGTACAAGGAATTCCAACAGAATAGTCAATTAGAGTGTTGGGTAAAGTGGAGGTGGGGCTCAAGAGATAAATATTGATAGTGCTTGGCTTTTCTCTTGCTTCTTTTCCACCATTTTGTGATTTAAAAAAGTATTCTGTGTGGTCTTTCTTTCACCTCTAAATAAAATTAGAAATGTGGTGCAATAAATGTGACTAAGGTAGGTTTAGTGGTGGAGTGATCACCCAAAATGGGGTAATTTTCGAGGTGTGGTAGGGATCAGAGAAGTGGTATGTCGAAGTTAACTGGAACATATACTGTACATTGTGCAATGCATACATGGGAATGATAATAATTACTGTACCTACGATGGATTTGACTAGAGCTCATTTATCTGGGAGTGATTCATCCAGACTTGGGTCCATTGTGCTATTATGCAGAATTCATGAGTATCACTCACTCAGCTTACTACAATTGACCTTGTAATGAATTGTTATTAATACTTTTATTTCAATGACTACTGAAAATATGGATGTATTGGCTTTCTAGGCTTATTTCAAAGTAATGAAAGCCAAAGCCCGAAGGCAAGGTACTAATAAGATATTAAATTACGGAATATTTAATATAATTTTGTTCATAATCGCTAAGCTCCCCATCATTCATGAGGTGAATTCTAATAAAAGGATCAATTCAACCCCCCTCCTTTGCTGTACAATATAGCCACATTCATCCTTTTTGTTCTGAATAGGGGGGCTTTCTCAAAGGGTTGGGAGTCTTTCAATGCAAGGTCAATTTAAATATAGAGCCAGCATGAACTGCTCATCATTCCTAATCAAATTTCAGATAACAACACAGTTAGGCCTATTCCTGATATCGAGGGTATATGTACAGCCAAGCAGTTGTTACAATACGCTACAGTAGTTTTCAGTTCACTATGCCGGAGTCACCTGCAGGGAGGGAAGTCATTATCTAGTGTAAATATCTTTGTGGGACTCAGACAGACTCAGACCCCAGTTGTTTAGTTATATATCTCTACATCTTAACAGTGTTCATGAGATTTGAACCATCTCATAAAAACACTAACAACCCGTAGATGAATGTTGTTAATCAGAGGATGGCCTCGGCAGGTTAAATGTACTTAAAATGTGCGTGCCTGGATTGAATTCTCAATAAGGGGATATGATTAGTACATTATGTGTTGACTGATTCTTCTTACGGTTGGGAGGGCAATTGACTCAAGTGACTTGTTGCCACTGATGACCTGTTATTGTGAAGGTGGCTCTCAAGGTCCTGTTTTGAACGAGAGCTCTACACACACCTTTGTCTATAGCATTATTCTTGTTTTTAGTACTTTTTTCCCCAAACTGAGTGTAAAACTAAACAGATTTTACATTTTATTTTACAGCTATTGGTCCATAGGATTTTGACACACCAAGCAGTATGTTACGAAGTAAGCCAATGTATTGGACCTAGCAACAGGCAACAAAAAAACTCATTCATTCCAAATACGCTATCCAACTTCCTGCCTTTATGTCTATCATCCTTAACTCTGACAGAGGCGTCAGTGGCTTCCCTATTTTGGACCGAATGCTCCATGCAAGCCATGGCATGACACCTGTTTGTTAGTGTCACGGACGCGAGTGTAAAGCACATTTGTCAATGTCATCCTTATGTGGCTAGACTTGTGGGATCTGTTGAGTCCCCGAAAACCATGACATTTTGGCTGCATGTGCTGGGGTCAACTCACTGGACTGTCTGCCGCTCAGCTGTTTGACGCATATCAAGATGTGAGAATCTCCCAGCAACGCTTTGGAAAGAGTAGTTACAACACAATACTTTGGTCTCTTACCACTCTTTACAGGGGAAACTAAACAGGTAAAGCCCTCCATTAAGTAAAACATCCATTATTTAAAAGAGGTCAAAATCAATGAGGTTTCGGCCATTTCGACACCAAGTCAATTTGAGCACTTCATAGTATTGAAAAACTGGTATGATTTTAGTTGAACCCTCTGTCATAAGGCCTACATAACAATGTCATAACACTGTCATAACAGATATAATAGCCATGACAGATAATTTCTACTTTTGGTAACTGACTTGGCCAAAACAACCCTCCAAAATGTCAAAACATATCTGTCCCTTTCAGATACATTAAGTAGGCTACAATCAGCCATCTTTCTCTCCAACTAATCCTACTGACACTGAGGCTGTCCTAATATGGACACCGTACTCTCCACTCGACAACGTCTGTCCCAAACTAATTTCCTCCTTAGTGGCTTTGGAGGGTTTGAGGGTTCCCTGGACGGAAAGCCTTTAAGCTTGGCACAAACACAGGCAGACAGGTGTGTCAGCAGAGCCTCCAAGGACACACACACACACACACTCACACACACACAGAGCCTCATGCAGTTGAACCTACCAGTTCTCACAGTCTGACGTCAGAAAAAGATGTTCAACCATGTTTCTCAAATGTCACATTTTGAAGTTGTTCCAAACGTCAAATTTTGAAGTGCTTAAGGTAAAGTTTAGGAATTAACTATGAATTTTTAAGGTAAGGGTTAAGAATTTTTTGTTATAGGCTTAAAACAAAAATATCAAAAGCAACTTTCTACCGCTGGATTCTAACATGCAACCTTTGGAAACAGAGGCAGATGCACTCACTGTTGCCCCTAGTGGCTGGTTTCCATGTCATCACCCGACGTCCTCAGACATGGATGGACGTCGAATACTGACTTGTATCACGGGTGACCTGCCTGGTTTAACAGACAACAATAGATAGTGTCATCATTTTGTAGACTAAAGGTAAACACACACACAGACACACACACACACACACACACACACACACAGACACACACAGACAATGCAAGCCCTCGTGCTGTTTAACCGGAGACAACAGTAGATAGTGTCTTTGTTTTGTAGACTAATGGTAAACACATGCACGCACCCGCACCCGCACACACACACACACACACACACACACACACACACACACACACACACACACACACACACACACACACACACACACACACACACACACACACACACACACACACACACACACACACACACACACACACAGGCCTGGATAGGTTCTTTGGAAGCCTGCTGCTGCAGTAGATAATGGGTTCAAGTAATACCAGCTATGTCATTCTATGTCATTCAGAAATACAGTACATTGTTGCCACTTACTGTCCAGTAGATGGTAGTTAAGAGTAAATGTGTCAAATAGGTCAAGCCAACAATATACGTGACATTTTGGGGTATTTCATTGATCGACCTGTGTCATTTCTTGCAGTTATTTGCATGTAACTAATAGACAGGCACAGTGAATACTATTTTATCCCGCTCTAGCCTGCTTCTCTCTGTAGATGTCTTGAGCTTGTTTTAGAACACAATGCACCCTGGAGTGTGTTAGTGTGCGTCAAGTGTGTAAACAGTCCTGCAGGCTCTTTATTACCAGGATCCCTTTGTGGTCTCCACAGCTGCAGACGGGTCGGCTCCAAACACACACACACATGCACACACGCACACACACACACACACACACAAACACACACACACACACACACACAGGTGAAGGACCGTGGCTCCTTCAGTCAGACCAAACCCATGTCTGGCAACCTGTGTGGCCATCTGAAAAGCATCACTTGTGTTTAGTTCAATTCCATTCTATACAGACATTCTCAATGTAGATCTTCTCAACTTTACTTCAATTCAATTTGAACAGCCCTATTGAACAGTAACATGGGACACTTTGTAAAAGGCTTGCAATAGTAGGCCCTAACCCTGTAAATGCAATAAATAAGCCTTGTAGGCCGCAGCACAGCTATGATGGGGATTATTAATGGACATTTATCATTAATGACCTGTATACTAATGGCTAATTACTCCTACTAACTCAAAATGATCCAAAATGACAAATTGATTAAAAACATTGCTTTGAATTAGACTTCTTGTATTCATTATTACCCTGTTTTCTTTAACATCCCAGATCATTTCTAAATGTTTTAAGTTTTCATTAATTGCACACATAATCGCTGTTATTAATTGAAGTGTATTGCTGGATTGATGTTTATAAAGAAACAAACATATACAGTAATAACATAATGCCATTTAGCATGCCAATTATTTTCTAACCATACATTTTAGTAAATGTGACCCCAGCAGGAATCAAACCCTAGCGTTGCTGGTACCATGCTCTTACCAACTGAGCCACACAGAATCTGGTAAATCTACAAAGGAACACAGATATAATGCACTGGGTGTCATAACCTACCTCTTGTCTTTGGCACTCATACTTCAAATTGGTGTTCCATTGTACTAGGGAGGAGTCCTGGGAGGAATCAACATGGTGCTGTGAGTACGTAGTACCTCCCTGTGAAGGAAAGACTACGTGTTGAGGAAAAACTCTTTCCACCTCAGTATTGCAAAATAGAGATCACAGGAAGTTTAATGCAAGTCTGTTTTCCAGGGTATATGCAGCTGCAGTTCCAAGTTGGCCGTACAACCTCAAAGTTGTATTCCGTGGCTTCCCAACTGTTTTTGCTTCAGAGGGGAAGATAATGTAAGAGGTAGGCTTCTAAGGGTTCTAATCTCTTAGGATAGGGTTTGGAATAATGCAGACAGATGACCTGAATAAAGGTTACTTCTTCTTTACAATACTATTGGTCCTCAACAACAACTACTCTCTGTCTTGAGAGTAGGGCCATCAATGAACAATGACTGCAGCAAGGCTGTCATTCACAGAGTGAAACAAATCTGCCCCCTAGTGGTGTAATGGTATAAGTCTTAGAGAGTAGAGACTATACTGCTTTGTATGTGTTGGTGTATGGCAGTATGGCAGTATGGCAGTATGGCAGTATGGCAGTATGGCAGTATATTAGTATGGCAGTATGGCAGTATGTTACTATGGCAGTATGGCAGTATGGAAGTATGTTAGTATGGCAGTATGGCAGTATGTTAGTATGACATTATGGTAGTATGGCAGTATGTGAGTATGGCAGTATGGCAGTATGTTAGTATGGCAGTATGGCAGTATGTTAGTATGGCAGTATGGCAGCATGGTAGCATGGCAATATGTTAGTATGGCAATATGTTAGTATGGCAGTATGGCAGGATGGTAGCATGGCCATATGGCAGTATGGCAGCATGGCATTTGCATTTGTATTTGTATTTATTAGGGATCACCATTAGCTGCTGCCAAGGCAGCAGCTACTCTTCCTGAGGTCCAACCATATTAAAGCACTTACATTACATATAAAACAAAATATAAAACAGCACATCATATGACATTATTACACCACTACCTATCTACAATACAAAATGTTTAAGACCACCATACAACAATATCACAATGTGTGTGTATGCACGTGTCTATACCCTTGTGTGTGTCTCTTCACAGTCCCCGTTGTTCCATAAGGTGTATTTTTACCTGTTTTTTAAATCTGATTCCACTGCTTGCATCAGTTACCTGATGTGGAATAGAGTTCCATGTAGTCATGGCTTTATGTAGTACTGTGCGCCTCCCATAGTCTGTTCTGGACTTGGGGACTGTGAAGAGACCTATGGTGCCATGTCTAGTGGGGTATGCATGGGTGTCCGAGCTGTGTGATAATAGTTTAAACAGACAGCTCGGTACATTCACCTTGTCAACACCTCTTACAAAAAGAAGCAGTGATGAAGTCAATCACTCTTCCACTCTGAGCCAGGAGAGACTGACATGCATGACATTAATGTTAGCTCTCCGTGTACTTTTAAGGGTCAGATGTGCTGCCCTGTTCTGAGCCAAATGCAATTTTCCCAAGTCCCTCTTTGTGGCACCTCACCACACTACAGTAGTCTAGGTGCGACAAAACTAGGGCCTGTAGGACCTGCCTTGTTGATAGTGTTGTTAAGAAGGCAGAGCAGCGCTTAATTATGGACATACTTCTCCCCATTTTAGCTACTGTTGTATCAATATGCTTTGACCATGACAGTCTACAATCCAGGGTTACTCCAAGCAGTTTAGTTTCCTCAACTTGCTCAATTTCCACATTATTCATTAAGAGATGTAGTTGAGGTTTAGGGTTTAGTGAATGATTTGACCCAAATACAATGCTTTTAGTTTTAGAAATATTCAGGACTAACTTATTGCTTCCCACCCATTCCGAAACTAACTGCTGTGACAAGTACTGAGGATACGAAAAGGCAGGACGCAGACGTAGGAATCAATAAGGTAAAGGTTTACTTAACCATGAGAAAGAGAATAACAAAGAGCGAGTAAACGTCACAACGCTAACAATTGGGTTTCAATTCCACGGAACCTGGAGTCCAGCAGGTCCCTCACAGCATACGCCAGACTGCTGTCAATGTCCAGGGGCGGAGGGGGCATACCCCGGGGGACGGCATCCGCCTGAGGACCAGGAACCACTGGCCTGAGGAGAGACACATGAAAAGTAGGTGAGACACGGTAGTGAGGTGGAAGGAGCAGCTGGTACGACACCTCATTAATTCGCCGGAGGACCTTAAACGGCCCCACAAACCAGGTGCTCAGTTTCTTGCAGGGCAAGCGTAGAGGGAGGTTTCGAGTGGACAGCCAGACAGGATCTCAGGCTGGAATACAGGAGCCTCACTGCAGTGGCGGTCGGCTTGGTCTTTCTGCCGACTAATGTCCCTCTGGAGACGGCTTGGGCGGTGTCCCAGACCTGTCCAGCCCTGCGGAACCACATGTCGACAGCGGGCACATCGGTCTGGCTGGGTGTCCAAGGGGCCTGGGCCGGCTGGTGCCCCAGGACGCATTGGAAGGGAGTGAGCCCCGTGTAGGAGTGAACGAGGGAGTTCTGGGCATATTCTGCCCAGGGAAGAAACCTCGCCCACTCACCCTGCCGGTCCTGACAGTGGCAACGAAGAAACCTCCCCAGCTCCTGGTTCATGCACTCCACCTGCCCATTTGACTGAGGCCTATACCCGGAAGTGAGGCTGGCCGTGTCCCCGATCTTCTCCAGGAAAGCCTTCCACACTCGGGAGGTGAATTGGGGGCCACGGTCCGAGACGATGTCCTCCGGAAGTCCATAGTACCGGAAGACCTGTTGGAACAGGACATCAGCAACCTGGAGAGCAGAAGGAAGACCAGTTAGTGGCAAAAAACGGCATGATTTTGAGAACCGATCTACGACCACCATGACTGTGATGAAGCCGTCAGAACGTGGGAGGTCGGTGACAAACTCTATGGACAGGTGTGACCAAGGTCGCTGAGGCACTGGTAGAGGAACTAGTTTGCCTGCCGAGGCGTTCCGAGGTGTCTTCGTTTGGGCACATACGGAACAGGAGTTGACGTTGTGAGAGACATCAGTAGCCAAGGTGGGCCACCAGTATTTTGGTGATAGAGAATGCAGGGTGCACGTAATACCGGAGTGCCCTGCTGTAAGGGTGGTTTGCACCCAGATCAGCAGGCGGTCACGGACACTGGTGGGTACATACACGCATCCCGGAGGGGCATTGGCTGGTCCTCCTGAGCCGCCATGCGGATGTCTTCGTCCACATCCCAAACGACCGGTGCAACGATGAGAGACGGGGGCAGGACATTTTACATTTACATTTTAGTCATTTAGCAGACGCTCTTATCCAGAGTGACTTACAGTTAGTGCATACATTATTATTATAAAAATAAAATAAAAAATCATACTGGCCCCCTGTGGGAATCGAACCCACAACCCTGGCGTTGCAAACACCATGCTCTACCAACTGAGCTACATCCCTGCTGGCCATTCCCTCCCCTACCCTGGACGACACTGGGCCAATTGTGCGCCGCCCCATGGGTCTCCCGGTCGCGGCCGGCTACGACAGAGCCTGGATTCGAACCAGGATCTCTAGTGGCACAGCTAGCACTGCGATGCAGTGCCTTAGACCACTGCGCCACTCGGGAGGACCCCCCAGATGCCCCAGACCCTTCCTTTCTCCGCTATGGTGCATCCTGGAGAGTGCAGTATGTTAGTGCATCCGATTTGCTGCCCGTATGTGCTCCATATTCCGGTAGTCAGTAAGAATCTTGAATGGATGGACTGGGCCCTCCAGCCAGTGTCTCCATTCCTCCAGAGCGAGGGCAACCACCAACAGCTCCCTGTCTCCAACTACATAGTTCCTCTCTGTGAGGGTTCACTTTTTAAGAGAAAAAGGCACAGGGATACATTTTCTCTGGCTTACCTTGCTGATGGGAGAGGACCGCACCCACGCCCTCCTCCGATGCGTCCACCTCCAGGATGAAAGGACAAGATGGATCAGGGTGTTTTAGGATGGGCGCTGCGGTGAACCTCTCCTTCAGCCTCTTGAAGGGTTCCAGGCCAGCTTCTGAGGCCCACCCTTAAGGAGAGAGGTGAGCGGGGCGGCTATGGAGCTGAAGGACCTGATGATACGCCAGTAGAAATTGGCGAAGCCCAGGAAGCTCTGTAGGACCTTGATGGTGGTGGGGACTGACCATGACCTGACGCCGTCCATCTTCTCTCTTTCCATGAACACCCCCTGAGGACTGATCCTGTATCCTAGGAAGGAGATGGCCTGTTGGTGGAATTCACATTTCTCCCCCTTTAGAACAGTCTGTGTTCGCGGAGGTGGAGTAGGACAGCTCTGAAGTCCCTGACATGCTCCTCGAACATGGCCGAGTAGATCAGGATATCGTCGATGTACACCACCATCTGTCTACTCAGCATGTCTCGGAACACGTCATTGACGAAGGACTGGAACGCAGAAGGAGCGTTGGCGAGGCCGTAGGGCATAACGCAGTATTCACAGTGGCCTGAGGTAGTGCTGAATGCCGTCTTCCACGCATCTCCTTCCCGGATTCGGATCAGGTTGTAGGCACTCCTCAGGTCCAACTTTGTAAAGTACCGGGCCACTCGTAGCTGCTCGATGGCCGACGGAACCAGAGGGAGGCGGTACCTGTACTTGGTGGTGACTGCGTTCAGCCCCCTGTAGTCAATGCACGGCCTCAGTCCTACGTCTTTTTTGGCCACGAAGAAGAATCTGGCAGAGGCAGGAGAGGTAGAGCGTCTGATGAACCCCTGTTTCAGGGTCTCCGCACATACTTCTCCATGGCCTCAGTCTCCGCCATGGAAAGGGAGTAAATGCGACTTTTCGGGGGGTGTTGTCCCTCCAGCAGGTCAATGGCGCAGTCCCAGGGTCTTTGATGAAGAGAAGACATCGGAGAGATATGCGTACTCACGTGGAATGTTGGGCTGGAGGGTGGACTCCGGACTCTCCACTGACGTTGAACAACAATCATTCTTTATGTAATTTATCCTTGTTTCACAGTGTTGTTTCTTCTTCTTTTTATTCAGTTTAGTCACAATTTGCAATACGTTTGCCAATCGGTTGTGCAGCCAGACTTATTTGGCATTCCTTTTGCCTCATCCTTCTCAACCATATAATTTTTCAATCCTCATCAATCCACAGGGATTTAACAGTATTTACAGTCATTTTCTTAATGGGTGCATGTTTATTAGTAACTGGAATAAGCAATTAGGCCCAGCCGTTGGAACTTTGGTTTTCCTAGATATGGCTACTATATTGTGATCACTACATCTAATGGATTTTGATACTGCTTTCAAACAAATCTCTGCATTATTAGTAAAGATATGATCAATATATGTTGATGATTTCATTCCTGTACTGTTTGTAACCACCCTTGTAGGTTGAATGATAACCTGAACCAGGTTGCAGGCACTGGTTTCAGTTTGAAGCTTTCTCTTGAGTGGGCAGCCTGATGAAAGCCAGTCAATATTTAAATCCCCCAGAAAGTATACCTGTCTACTGATATCACATACATTATCAAGCATTTCACACATGTTATCCAGATACAGACTGTTAGCACTTGGTGGTCTATAGCAGTTTCCCAACAGTATTTAACATGAGATCCTCTCTAATCTTCATAGGAATGTGGTTCTGAATATAAATAGCAACACCTCTACCATTGGCATTTCTATATTATCCGTAAATGTTATAACCTTGTATTGCTACCACTGTATCATCAAAGTTATTATCTAAGTGAGTTTCAGAGATAGTCAGTGTCAGTGTAGCTGTAGGTGGGTGTGGTGGTGGAATCAGGCGCAGGACGCACAAAGTAAGTCCAAAAGACTTTAGTTGTTTGCAAACACAACACAGCACGAAAACAAATGCCCTGAGGTGAGAAACTCCGCATGCAGGCGAAATAAAGCGGGCGCACAAAATACGCGCGACAAAATACTCCAATACACAGAAATGGAGCTCAGCTCAACCGAGCGAGCAAACTGTATATATAATAGCTGAACGCACGACAGTGAAAAACAATCACACACAACACTACACAAACACAACGAGAACTTATAGGACACTAATTACACTAAACGATAACAGGTGTAACAACAATCAGACAAAAGCAAACGAACATAGAAACATGCAACGGTGGCAGCTAGTATTCCGGAGACGACGAACGCCGAAGCCTGCCCGAGCAAGGAAGAGAGGCAGCCTCGGCCGAAACCGTGACAGTCAGAATGTGAATGTCATCTGTTACTGGCAAATTATTGATTTCATGAACCTTGTTTCTTAAGCTGCATATGTTAACGTGGGCTATTTTGAGCACTTTTCTTCTGGGATGCTTACTTGTTTTTATTGCTTTACTGGGAAGCTTATCAGCAGTAGATGTGCTCATGTTCTTTATGTTAGTGCAGGGTGAGCTGCACACAGTGGATTGCCTCCTCGGTCACACCGGCTCAGTGCTAACAGTATAAATCTGGTTCCTAGGCACATGATCACTGCACACAACAGCTGCAGGATCAGCAGAGGCACCCAGGGCAGGTAGAGGGACACAAACCAGGTTACCCACATTGTGTCTACCGACGCCCCTGATGTAATGTACATTTGCTGAAGCATTTTGACAACTCTGCTTCACAATGGTATGAACTATTTGTTGTTTGTATCCGCTCCGGGCCTCTCGTTGGGAGTGTAGACTGCTTTGCGGGAGGTCGCTGTCTTCAGCTTCCACGGCTCGTGACATGCGACCATCGTTGATTGTCTTACTCCTCATGCTGTGCTCCTTCGATGGCGCTATCAGATCGGGGAGCTCCGGGCAACACCGGCCAGTCGGATTACGACAAACGACAAGGTGGAGATGTATCCAACAAGCGCGAACGCCATCCAGCCACCGGCAGTATGGCAGTATGGTAGTATGGTAGTATGGTAGTATGGCAGTATGGCAGTATGGCAGTATGGTAGTATAGTAGTACGGTAGTATGGTAGTACGGCAGTATGGCAGTATGGCAGTATGGTAGTATGGTAGTATGGCAGTATGGCAGTATGGCAGTATGGCAGTATGGTAGTATGGTAGTATGGTAGTATGGTATTATGGCAGTATGGCAGTATGGCAGTATGACAGTATGGCAGTATGGCAGTATGGCAGTATGGCAGTACGGTAGTATGGCAGTATGGTAGTATGGTCGTATGGCAGTATGGTAGTATGGCAGTATGGCAGTATGGCAGTATGGTAGTATGGGTGTGTCATGTGTGTACAGTACTGCAGTATGTGTTGTGCCTGAGTTTACCCATATCAGGCGTGTGTGTGTGTGTGTGTCTGTGTGTGTGTGTGTTTGTGAGTGTCTAGTTGTGTTATTTATAATGTATATTATTGCAGGATGTGTGTGTGGGTGTACAGTTTTTGTATACTGAATCTGTAATCCTGTGTTTGCAGGCTACCTGGCAGTGTGAGGGGGTCTGGTGCTTAGTTTAGTGTGTGTGTGTGTGTGTGTGTGTGTGTGTGTGTGTGTGTGTGTGTGTGTGTGTGTGTGTGTGTGTGTGTGTGTGTGTGTGTGTGTGTGTGTGTGTGTGTGTGTGTGTGTGTGTGTGTGTGCACATGCACGTGTGTATTCAGTGTGCATCTAAAAGTGGGTGTGTGTTCAGTGTTTAGTTTGGGTGGGCCAGGGTGACTGGGCTCTCTCTCTTCCGGACACAAACAGTTATGTTATTGATGTTGTTTTGAGGCCCTTGCCATGGTGGCCAGTAAATCTTGTCCACGTTTGTTGCGTCTGGACTGGACCTTTGCCTCACCCACTGAGGCTCTGGATTCAGCCAAAACATCTGCTGCCTGCATCCATTGACCACAAACCACAGAGAAAGGGGGGTTGAGAGGTTGTAGAGTGAGAGAGAAAGAGTGTGTATGTGTGTGTGTGTGTGTGTGTGTTTGTGTGTGTGTGTGTGTGTGTGTGTGTGTGTGAGAGAGAAAGAAAGACTGAGACAGAGAGACCCAGAGAGAGTGAGAGGCAGGATAGGTGGGGTCTCAAAAAGTGAGCGAGTGAAAGTAAAGGCGTCAGCAAGCTTGGTTTGGCTGGAACCTAGCCGAGTTGAACGAGTGTGCTTGAATACTCTCTTAAAAGACCATCACTTGAAAAACAAGAAAAAAGCGTTAATGGTGCTGTTTGTCCATTAATTTTGACGTTTTTGTAGAGGAGATCTTAGCCGCGCAGTTTTACATCTAACTAAGATGTTTGGTGCAGTATTTCTCAATGAAAAAATGTGCATGAAAATGAGTCGTCTCTCGTTGAATGACAACAAACGCTTCATTGAAGAATCCCTACTGTTGACCAATCACTGACGAAGGGGCGTAGACTTCGGCTACCGACTTCGGCTACCGACTTTAGCTTGCCTCGATAACATGTTTTGTATGCACGAACAGCTGAAAAAAACCTTGCCGAAGACCAAAACAGTAACAGAGAGAGAGAGAGAGAGAGAGAGAGAGAGAGAGAGAGAGAGAGAGAGAGCGAGAGAGAGAGAGAGAGCGAGAGCGAGAGAGATACTTGAGAAAGTCTCTGTCAGGGATTAGCAGCTCCTCTCAGTCCTTAGAGGTGATAACTCACCAGGGGATTAGCAACTTCTTCCCATGCTGCGGTCCTTCCCTCCTTCCTTCCCCCCTCTCTTCTACTACCCTCCTACCCCCTCCCTCCCTCCCTCAAACAACAGCTGGCCTGGCCCTGCACACAGCCCACAACATACTACACTGGGGGAGGGAGGGAGAGGGAGGAGGGAGAGAGGAGGGAGAGGGGGGAACAGAACTATGGTCATTGTAGTTAATTCTGCGCTAAACTATGTAGAATATTGGCCTGTTGGAAACTACTACCCCCTACTACAGGGTTCTTCAATTCCGGTCCTGGAGGGCCGAAAGACTTCTGTTTTTTATTTCTACCTGGTAGTTAATTGCACTCACCTGGTGTCCCAGGTCTGAATTAGCCCCTGATTAGTAGGAGAGGATGAAAAACAGAGGTGTTTCGGCCCTCCAGGACCGGAATTGAAGAACCCTGCCCTACTACATCGCACAGTTCAGGCTTGATCTCATTCACCTCTAAAGAAACTGTGCATTGAGCTCAGAAAAAAAAAAACTGAACGAAATGAAATTCATATAATTTAACCGATGTTGGTCCTCACTAGTTGGTAGGGGAGAAGAAGGTCTGAGAGGTAAGAGAGGGAGAGACAGTGGTGTCGTCAATGGTGAATGTGAGGTTGCCAGCTGTGGTGGATGTGGATTTGGTGTTCCGTTTTATCACTGTTGAGCTTGAGGAAGTTTTGTTGCATCCATGTTTGTTTTTGCAGAGAGGCAGGATTCAATGTGGGTCAGAGGTGGGTTGAGGAAGGATTTGGTGCTGAGGTAGATCTGGGTGTCATTGGCATTGCAGTGTAAGTCAAGGTTGAAGTGACGGAGGATCTGACCAAGGGGGAGGATGTAGATGATGAAGAGGGCACCCTGCATAGAGTCCTGGTGGACACCCTATATAACTGCAGCTGAGTCTGAGCCTTGGGGGACACCCTGTATAACTGCAGCTGAGTCTGAGCCCTGGGGGACACCCTATATAACTGCAGCTGAGTCTGAGCCCTGGGGGACACCCTGTATAACTGCAGCTGAGTCTGAGCTCTGGGGGACACCCTGTATAACTGCAGCTGAGTCTGAGCCCTGGGGGACACCCTATATAACTGCAGCTGAGTCTGAGCCCTGCTGGACACCCTGTATAACTGCAGCTGAGTCTGAGCCCTGGGGGACACCCTGTATAACTGCAGCTGAGCCTGAGCTGTGGCCATTGAAGGAGATGTAGTGGGACCGGTTGGTGAGGTACGATTGTAGCCAGGAGAGCCTGGTGAGGAGGACCTGATGGCTCACTCTGTCAAAGCGGTTCTCAGGTAGAGGAGAATTAGGATGTTGAGGGCTACAACATCAGGGGTGACGAGCTCATTGACAACTTTGAGGAGCGCAGTTTCAGTACTGTGGAGGGGGCGGAAATCAGACTAGAGGGGTTCGAATAGGTTGTTGATTAGCAGGTGTGTTTGTAATTGGGAGGCAACTGTCCGTTCCAGAGTCTTGGCAAGGACAGGGAGGTTGGAAATGGGGCGTAAGTTATTGAGGATGGTGGTGTCCAGTCCTCGCATTTTTAAGATGGGGGTGACTGCAGCTGTTTTGTAGTTGGAGGGGACAGTTCCCTGAGCGAGGGAGAGGTTGACGATGTGTGTGATTTATGGACAGAAAGCAGGCAGGCTGGCTTTGATGAGAACAGTGGGGAGAGGACCCAGAGAGCAAGTTGTAGTCTTGGATGACATGATGAGTTTTGAGACAAAGGGAGAGTCAATGGGGGGCGAATTCAGAGAGCTGGGTTTCAGTGGTGATGGTTGGGAGGTTGACAGGGGGAGGGGTGGCTGAAGGCGATTGATCGTTCAGTGATGAGTTTATTATGGTGATCTTGTCCTTAAAAAACAGAAGGAAGGAGTTGCAGTGTACAGTGGAGGGAGTAGAGTTATCCAGGCAGACAGACAGACAGACAGACAGACAGACAGACAGACAGACAGACAGACAGACAAAGTGTGAGTGATGGCAAGCGGGAGAGAGAGAGAGAGAGAGAGAGAGAGAGAGAGAGAGAGAGAGAGAGAGAGAGAGAGAGAGAGAGAGAGAGAGAGAGAGAGAGAGCAGTGACAAATGTCTGATCTGCAGATGTCTTGCATACTTGTGGTGACTCAATGGAATTTTTATAAGGCTGTTATTGTCTATGATTTCCCCAGTAAACAAACACTCAGATTACGCATGCATCAAACTATCAATGTAATGAGATGATACGTCCGTTTATGGATATTCACGGGGGACCAGTATGAAAATGAATGCACTCACTAACTGTAAGTCGCTCTGGATAAGAGCGTCTGCTAAAATGACTAAAATATAAAACAAATATTTAATTATTGTGACGGTATCATTTACTTTGTGTATGTGCAGGCGTGTGTGCGCGTGAGATTAAACAATGAAGCTTTTTTCTATTCCATTGTACTCCTCCAACTCCTTAGCCATCTTCTGTCTCATAGTGATTGTCCAATAAGATAAACAGTCTTGGTGCATCTTCAGATTGTTTGGCCAGTCTGGGAGCAATGGTAACAGTATTTGTTTGGTTTGAAAAGGCTGAGGAGAAGCACTGAGGCTGCTGCCCCTACAACCCTTCACACCTGTTGCCCTCTAAATGAACTGAAAACATGTCCGTAAGTCAGGGACGGACATTGTGAAATGTTTTCACATGCTGCTTTTCCAAACACCATTGTGTCCCCAGCTTTGCTTATTCAGCCCCAGTGAAGCTAGCGCCCTCTAAGCTAACAAGCTGGCATCCTCATAGCTTACTTCTTGGGTGTTCTGTTCTTGAAGTTTGCCTCAGTTCAGTGACTGCAGTGACTGCCCAAAAGTCATTGTATAAGGCTGGTTAATGCTGGTTAAAAAGCGTAGGCCTACATGACTGTGACAATGAGCAGTAGCTTAGCAACCTACTTAGGCGATGGGATGTGTAGCATTTGTGCATGGAGCGATACAGGACTCGGAATTTAGTTGTTTTCCTGTGCCTCCACTACACTTCTTTTGGCGCAACGACAAAGGGTTTGCTTGTTTATTTACAGTATACACACATGCTTTCTCTGTTTCTCTTTTCTTTTTATGTCTTTCTTGTTTACGTTTGGTGTTTTGTTCACTTGCGATACAATATTGTGCAGTATACTACTCAAGTACATCCATGTAAAAGTGTAAAAGGTATGTAGGCTAAGGGAATAGTGTCCACTGATTTTAACTCAACGTGTGGCATTGGTTTTACAAGACTGTTGCTCTCCTTAGTCCTATGGTGTCCAAGCACCTGACTCAGAACTGGACCACTAGAGAGCTGTGTCCAAGCACCTGCCTCAGAACTGGACCTCTAGACAGCTGTGTCCAAGCTGTCTATCTCTGAGAAGCTACCCAGGAAAGGGCTGAAAATAGCCCATATTAATATATGTAGACTCAGAAATAAGGTTAATGAAATCAATAACTTGCTAACATCAGATAACATTCATACATTAGCCATTTCTGAGACTTACTTAGATAATTCCTTTGATGATACAGCAATAGCAATACAAGGATATAACATCTATAGAAGAGACAGGAATGCTTATGGGGGAGGTGTTGCTATATATATTCAGAGTCAAATCCCAGTAATGCTTAGAGAAGATCTCATGTCAAGTGTTATTGAAGTACTGTGGCTGCAGGTTCACCTGCCTCATCTAAAGCCTATTATTTTGGGGTGTTGCAATAGGCCACCAAGTGCTAACAGTCAGTATGTAAATAATGTGTGTGAAATGCTTGATAGTGTATGTGATGTAAACAGAGGGGACCTGTGATGTACTTTCGTGGGGACCTGAATATTGACTGGTTTTCATCAAGCTGTCCGCTCAAGAGGAAGCTTCTCACTGTAACCAGTGCCTGTAATCTGGTTCAGGTTATTAATCAACCTACCAGGGTGTTTACAAACACTACAGGAACAAGATGATCCAAATGTATTGATCACATTTTTACTAATACTGTAGAACTCTGTTCTAAAGCTGTATCCGTACCCATTGGATGCAGTGATCATAACATACTGGCTATATCTAGGAGAACCAAGGTTCCAAAAGCTGGGCCTAAAATAGTCATACAAACGTTTTTGCTGTGACTCTTATGTGGATGATGTAACAAATATTTGTTGGTCTGATGTGATTAGTAAGGAGCATCCAGATGCTGCACTTGATGAATTTATGAAATTGCTTCTTACAATTATTGATAAACATGCACCTGTTAAGAAACTGACTGTTAGAACTGTTAAGGCTCCATGGATTGATAAGGAATTGAAAAACTGAATGTTTAAAAGAGATGGGGCAACAGGAGTGGCTAATAAGTCTGGCTGCACATCTGACTGGCTGACTTACTGCAAATTGAGAAATTATGTGACTAAACTTAACAAAAAGAAGAAGAAATTGTATTATGAAGCTAAGATCAAACTTTGGCGTATTTTAAATGAAATTATGGGCAGAAAGACAAATTCAACTCCATCTTTCATCTAATCAGATGGCTTATTCACCACAAAACCATTTGATGTTGCCAATCATTTAAATAATTACTTCATTGGCAAAGTGGGCAAACTAAAGCAGGCAATGCCAACAACGAACAGTGAGCCATCGTAGTCATGCATAAAAAAATTATAATAATGAAAGAAAAGTATTTTAAGTTTGAATTTTGTAAAGTTAGTGTGGGACAGGTGGAAAAATGATTGTTATCGATCAATCATGAACAAACTCTTGGCATTGACAACTTAGATGGAAGGCTTCTGAGGATAGCCCCATGTAGCTCAGTTGGTAGAACATGGCGCTTGCAATGCCAGGGTTGTGGTTTCGATTCCCATGGGGGACTAGTATGACAAAAAAAGTATGAAAATGTATGTAAGTCGCTCTGGATAAGAGTGTCTGCTAAATGATGTAAATGAAATAGCTTTTAGGCCCCGTGTAGCTCAGTTGGTAGAGCATGGCGCTTGCAACGCCAGGGTTGTGGGTTCGATTCACATGGGGGGCCAGTATGAAAATGTATGCCCTCACTAACTGTAAGTCGCTCTGGATAAGAGCGTCTGCTGAATGACTAAAATGTAAAATGATAGTAGCTGACTCTATGGCCACTCCTATCTGTCAAATCTTTAATCTGAGTCTGGAGGAAGGTGTTTGTCCACTGGCCTGGAGGGAAGCCAAAGTAATTCCGCTACCCAAGAGTGGTAAAGCGGCCTTTACTGGTTCTAACACCAGACCAATCAGCTTGCTGCCAGCTCATAACAAACTGCTGGAAAAAATGGTGTTTGGACAAATACAATGCTATTTCACTGTAAACAAATTGAGAACAGACTTTCAGCATGCTTATAGAGAACGGCACTCAACATGTATTGCACTGACACAAATGACTGATGAGTGGTTGAAGCAACTGATAATAAGAAGATTGTGGGGGCTGTACTGTTAGATTTCAGTGCAGCCTTTGATATAATGGACCATAATCTGTTGTTTAGAAAGCTTGTATTTTATGGCTTTTCAACCTCTGCTCTAATAGAACTCAGAGGTTTTTCTTTAATGGAAGCTTCTCTAATGTCGAACATGTAGGGTGTGATGTACCGCAGGGCAGTTCTCTAGGCCCTCTACTTTCTTTATATTTTTACCAATGACATGCCACTGGCATGTATGCTGATGATTCAACCATATACGCTTCAGCAACCACAGCTAATGAAGTCACTGAAACCCTTAACAAGGAGTTGCAGTCAGTTTTGGAATGGGTGGCCAGTAATAAACTGGCCCTGGACATCTCTAAAACGAATTTGAGGAGACTAAATTACTTGGTGTTACCTTCCATTGTAAACTGTCATGGTCAAAACATATAGATTCAATGGTTGTAAAGATGGGGAGAGGTCTGTTTGTAATAAATATATGTTCTTCTTTTTTGACCCCACACTCCACAAAGCATGTCCTGCAGGCTCTAGTTTTGTCTTATCTTCATTATTGTCCAGCCATGAGGTCAAGTGCTGCTAAGAAAGACCCAGTTAAGTTGCAGCTGGCCCAGAACAGAGCGGCACGTCTTGCTCTTCATTGTAATCAGAGGGCTAATATAAATACTGTGCATGCCAGTCTCTCTTGGCTAAGAGTTGGGGAGAGATTGACTGCATCACTTCTTTTCATAAGAAACATTAATGTATTGAAAATTACAAATTGTTTGCATAGTCAACTTACTCACAGCTCTGACACACACACTTACCCCACCAGACATGCCACCAGGGTTTTTTTCAAAGTCCCCAAATCCAGAACAAATTCAAGAAAGCGTACAGAATTATATAGAGCCATTATTGCATGGAACTCCCTTCCATCTCATATTGCTCAAATGAACAGCAAACCTTGTTTCAAAAAACATATAAAGCAACACCACCTCACGGCACGACACCTCTCCCCTATTTGACCTAGATATTTTGTGTATATGTATTGATCTGTAGGCTATGTCTGCCATTCTTAAATGTATGTGGTTCTGTCCTTGAGGTGTTCTTGTCTATGAATGTTCTGTATTATGTCATGTATCACGTTCTGTGTGGACCCCAGGAAGAGCAGCTGTGGCTGTAGCAACAGCTAATGGGGATCCTAATTCAAAACCAAAAAACAAAACAAATACCTGCCTATGAATGGACATCTAGACAGCTGTTCTCATTTCGAGTTATACAGCTGCTCAGCATTTAGGAAAACATACTAGTATGGACGGAACAACAACATACTAGTATGGAGGGAACAACAGCATAGTGGTGTGGAGGGAACAACTGCATAGTGGTGTGGAGGGAACAACAGCATAGTGGTGTGGAGGGAACAACAACATCCTAGTATGAAGGGAACAACAGCATAGTGGTATGGAGGGAAAAACAACATACTAGTGTGGAGGGAACAACAACATCCTAGTATGGAGGGAACAACAACATACTAGTATGAAGGGAACAACAACATACTAGTGTGGATGGAACAACAACATACTAGTGTGGAGGGAACAACAACATCCTAGTATGGAGGGAACAACAACATACTAGTATGAAGGGAACAACAACATACTAGTATGGAGGGAACAACAACATACTAGTATGAAGGGAACAACAACATACTAGTATGGAGGGAACAACAGCATAGTGGTGTGGAGGGAACAACAACATACTAGTATGAAGGGAACAACAGCATAGTGGTATGGAGGGAAAAACAACATACTAGTGTGGAGGGAACAACAACATCCTAGTATGGAGGGAACAACAACATACTAGTATGAAGGGAACAACAACATACTAGTGTGGATGGAACAACAACATACTAGTGTGGAGGGAACAACAACATCCTAGTATGGAGGGAACAACAACATAGTAGTATGAAGGGAACAACAACATACTAGTGTGGAGGGAACAACAACATACTAGTATGAAGGGAAAAACAACATCCTAGTATGGAGGGAACAACAACATACTAGTATGAAGGGAACAACAACATACCAGTATGGAAGTAAAAACAACATACTAGTATGAAGGGAACAACAACATACTAGTATGGAGGGATCAACAACATACTAGTATGGAGGGAACAACAACATAATAGTATGGAGGGAACAACAACATACTAGTATGGAGGGAACAACAACATAATAGTATGGAGGGAACAACAACAAACTAGCATGGAGGAAACAACATAATAGTATGAAGGATAAAAAATACATACTAGTATGAAGGGAACAACAACATACTTGTATGGAGGGAACAACAACAAACTAGCATGAAGGGATCAAGGGAGCAACATATTAGTATGGAGGGAACAACAACATCCTAGTATAAAGGGAACAATATCACAATAGTATTAAGAGATCAAAGACAAAACAACATACTAGTATGAAAGGATCAACAACATACTAGTATGAAGGGATCAAGTGAACAACAACATATTAGTATGGAGGGAACAAGAACATAGTTTGTTGTTGATCCCACAATAATAGTATGTTGTTGTCGTCTTCATACTAGTATGTTGTTGTCCCGTGATCCCTTCATACTAGTATGTTGTTGTTCCACTGATGACTTCATATTACAATGTTGTTGTTCCCTTCATACTAGTATGTTGTTGTTCCCTCCATACTAGTATGTTGTTGTTCCCCTGATGCCTTTGTACTAGTATGTTGTTGTTCCCTCCAAAATAGTATTTTGTTGTTCTCTTCATACTAGTATGTCGTTTTTCCCTTGATCCCTTAATACTAGTATGTTGTTGTTCCCTCTTTACTATTATGTTGTTGTTCCTTTCAAAGTCGTATGTTGTTGTCCCCTACATACTAGTATGTTGTTGTTTCCTTCATACTAGTATGTTGTTGTTCCCTACATACTAGCACGTTGTTGTTCCCTCCATACTAGTATGTTGTTGTTCCCTTCATGCTAGTATGTTGTTGTTCCCTTCATGCTAGTATGTTGTTGTTTCCTTCATACTAGTATGTTGTTGTTCCCTATTTACTAGCACGTTGTTGTTCCCTCCATACTAGTATGTTGTTGTTCCCTTCATGCTAGTATGTTGTTGTTCTCTTCATACTAGTATGTTGTTGTTCCCTTGATCCCTTCATAATAGTATGCTGTTATTCCTTCATTCTAGTATGTTGTTGTTCCCTCCATACAAGTATGTTGTTCCCTCCATACCAGTGTGTTGTTGTTCCCTCCATATTAGTATGTTGTTCCCTCCATACTAGTATGTTGTTGTTTCCCTTCATGCTAGTATGTTGTTCCTTTCATTCTAGTGTGTTGTTGTTCTCTTCATACTAGTATGTTGTTGTTCTCTTCATACTAGTATGTTGTTGTTCCCTCCATACTAGTATGTTGTTGTTCTTTCTACACTAGTCTGTTGTTGTTCCCTTCTTACTAGTATGTCATTGTTCCCGTCATACTAGTTTGTTGTTGTTCCCTCCATACTAGTATGTTGTTGATCCCTCCACACTAGTATGTTGTTGATCCCTCCACACTAGTATGTTGTTGTTCCCTACACACTAGTATGTTGTTGTTCCCTTCCTTCTAGTATGTTGTTGTTCCCTTCTTACTAGTATGTTGTTGTTCCCTCCACACTAGTATGTTGTTGTTCCCTCCATACTAGTATGTTGTTGTTCCCTTCTTACTAGTATGTTGTTGTTCCCTCCACACTAGTATGTTGTTGTTCCCTTCATAATAGTATGTTGCTTTTCTCTCCATACTAGCATGTAGTTGTTCCCTTCATGCTAGTATGTTGTTGTTCTCTCCATACTAGTATGTAATTGTTCCCGTCATACTAGTATGTTGTTGTTCCCTCCATACTAGTATGTTGTTGTTCCCTTCATTCTAGTATTTTGTTGTTCCCTCCATACTGGTATGTTGTTGTTCCCTTCATTCTAGTATGTTGTTGTTCCCTCCATACTGGTATGTTGTTGTTCCCTCCACACTAGTATGTTGTTGTTCCCTCCACACTAGTATGTTGTTGTTCCCTCCACACTACGATGTTGTTTTTCCCTTCATACTAGTATGCTGTTGTTTTCTCCATATTGGTTTGTTCTTGTTCCCTTGATCCCTCCATAATAGTATGTTGTTCTTCCCTTTATCCCTCCATTCTAGTATGTTGTTCTTCTCTTCATACTAGTATGTTGTGGTTCCCTTGATCTCTTCATACTAGAATGGTGTTGATCTGGTCATACTAGTATTTTGTTGTTGTTACCTCCTTACTAGTATGTTGTTGTTTCCTTCATTCTATATGTTGTTTTTCCCTCAACACTAGTATGTTGTTGTTCACTTCATAACTATTATGTTGTTTTCCCCTCCATACTGGTAAGTTGTTGTTTCCTTCATACAAGTATGTTGTTGTTCCCTGCATAATAGGATGTTGTTGTTCCATTCATATTAGTATGTTCTTGTTCCCTCCTTACTAGTGTGTTGTTGTTCCCTCCATACTAGAATATATTTGTTCACTCCATACAAGTAAATAGTTGTTCCCTTCACTCTGGTATGCTGTTACTCCTTCATACTAGTATATTGGTGTTCCCTCCATACTATAATGTTGTTGTTCCCTTTATTCTAGTATGTTGTTGTTACCTCCATACTAGTATGTTGTTGTTCCCTCCATATTAGTATGTGGTTGTTACTTCCATACTAGTATGTTGTTGTTCCCTTTGTGATGAGTGTGATTAGAAGGAGTCAGGCGCAGGAGGGTAAATAACCGAATACACAGTTGGCTGGATAGCGACCACAAAATACAGGCACAGGGGAACAATCTACCCCGGCAATACAAGGTACGGGTAGCTCCAACAAAATACAGGCACAGGGGAACAATCTATCCCGGCAATACAAGGTACGAGTAGCTCCAACAAAATACAGGCACAGGGGAAATGTCTACCCCGGCAATAAAAGGTAGGAGTAGCTCCACCGAGCTACACTCAACTCACATAAAACAATCACCCACAAGGACAAGGGGGCAGAGGGATCACTTATACACGGACTAATGAGGGGATATGAACCAGGTGTGTGTAATTGACAAGACAAGACAAATGGAATGATGATATATATAGTAAGCTGGTGACGACGAAGGCCGAAGCCTGCCCAAACAAGGAGTGGAGGCAGGCTCGGCGGAAGTCGTGACACCCTCGATCCCTTAATTCTAGTATGATGTTGTTCCTTCCATACTAGTATGTTGTTGTTGTTCATTCATCTAGTGTATTGTTCCCTCCGTACTAATATGGTGTTGTTCCATTCATTGTAGTGTGTTGTTCCCTTCATACTAACATGTTGTTGTTCCCTTCATTCTAGTATGTTGTTGTTCCCTCATCCTAGTATGTTTTTGTTCAGTCCATACTAGTATGTTTTTGTTCAGTCCATACTAGTATGTTGTTGTTCTCCTCATACTAGTATGTTGCTTTTCTCTCCACACTGGTATGTTGTTGTTCCCTTCATACTAGCAGGTTGTTGTTCCCTTCATACTAGTATGTTGTTGTTCCCTCCATACTAATGTGTTGTTGGTCCCTCCATACAAGTATGTTGTTGTTCCCTCCATACAAGTATGTTGTTGTTCCCTTCATGCTAATATGTGGTTGTTTCCTCCATACTAGTTTGTAGTTGTTCCCTCCATACAAGTATGTTGTTGTTCCCTTCATGCTAATATGTGGTTGTTTCCTCCATACTAGTTTGTAGTTGTTCCCTCCATACTAGTATGTTGTTGTTCCCTTCAAGCTAATATGTGGTTGTTTCCTCCATACTAGTGTGTAGTTGTTCCCTCCATACTAGTATGTTGTTGTTCCCTTCCATACTGGTATGTTGTTGATCCCTTCATACTATTATGCTTTTGTCCCTCAATAATAGTATGTTGTTGTTCACCTGGTGCCCTCATGCTAGAAAGTTGTTGATCCCGTCATACTAGTATGTTGTTGTTCCCTTCATACTAGCATGCTGTTGTTCCCTCAATATTAGTATGTTCTTGTTCCCTTGATCTCTCCATACTAGTATGTTGTTGTTCCCATGATCCCTTCATTCTAGTATGTTGCTGTTCCCTCCATACTAGAACGTTGTTGTTCCCTCCAAACTACTGTCTTGTTGTTCCTTCCATAATAGTTCAGTGAGGGAAAAAAGTATTTGATCCCATAATTTTAATGGTAGGTTTATTTGAACAGTGAGAGACAGAATAAATAAATAAAAAATCCAGAAAAACACATGTCAAAGATGTTATAAATGTATTTGCCTTTTAATGAGGGAAATAAGTATTTGACCCCTCTGCAAAACATGACTTAGTACTTGGTGGTAAAACCCTTGTTGGCAATCACAGAGGTCAGACGTTTCTTGTAGTTGGCCACCAGGTTTGCACACATCTCAGGAGGGATTTTGTCCCACTCCTCTTTACAGATCTTCTCCAAGTCATTAAGGTTTCAAGGCTGACATTTGGCAACTCGAACCTTCAGCTCCCTCCATAGATTTTCTATGGGATTAAGGTCAGGAGACTGGCTAGGCCACTCCAGGACCTTAATGTGCTTCTTCTTGAGCCACTCCTTTGTTGCCTTGGCCGTGTGTTTTGGGTCATTGTCATGCTGGAATACCCATCCACGACCCATTTTCAATGCCCTGGCTGAGGGAAGGAGGTTCTCACCCAAGATTTGACGGTACATGGCCCCGTCCATCGTCCCTTTGATGCGGTGAAGTTGTCCTGTCCCCTTAGCAGAAAAACACCCCCAAAGCACAATATTTCCACCTCCATGTATGACGGTGGGGATGGTGTTCTTGGGGTCATAGGCAGCATTCCTCCTCCTCCAAACACGTTGAGTTGATGCCAAAGAGCTCGATTTTGGTCTCATCTGACCACAACACTTTCAACCAGTTCTCTGAATCATTCAGATGTTCATTGGCAAACTTCAGACGGGCATGTATATGTGCTTTCTTGAGCAGGGGGACCTTGCGGGTGCTGCAAGATTTCAGTCCTTCACGGCGTAGTGTGTTACCAACTGTTTTCTTGGTGACTATGGTCCCAGCTGCCTTGAGATCATTGACAAGATCCTCCCGTGTAGTTCTGGGCTGATTCCTCACTGTTCTCATGATCATTGCAACTCCATGAGGTGCGATCTTGCATGGAGCCCCAGGCCGAGGGAGATTGACAGTTATTTTGTGTTTCTTCCATTTGCGAATAATCGCACCAACTGTTGTCACCTTCTCACCAAGCTGCTTGGCGATGGTCTTGTAGCCCATTCCAGCCTTGTGTAGGTGTACAATCTTGTCCCTGACATCCTTGGAGAGCTATTTGGTCATGGCCATGGTGGAGCATTTGGAATCTGATTGATTGATTGCTTCTGTGGACAGGTGTCTTTTATACAGGTAACAAGCTGAGATTAGGAGCACTCCCTTTAAGAGTGGCACACAGACACACACGCACAGGCACACACGCACACCCACACACACAGAGACACACATAGATACACACACAGGCACAGACACAGAGACACACCCACACACACAGAGACACACACACAGAGACACACACACAGAGACACACACCCAGGCACAGATACAGGCACACACAGGTGCGCACACAGTCTCATGCACACACACATGCACGGACACACACGCAGCTTTGTTTTCGTGACATTTTGGACTTTTTGAAGTGTAAAAATGTTTCACCATTAAAAATCATACTTTCCCTAACCCCTAACCCTAAACCTAACCCTAACCCTAACCTTGACCCCCAAAACCCTAACCCTAAACCTAATCCTAGCCCTAACCGCAAAACCCTAAACCTTCAAGACCTGAAAAAAGTCCTGACTTTTCCAAAAAGTTATTGTTTTCCTACCTTTTCAGGACATTCGGGTGAATTGTTAGGACATTGAGGTCCTGATAATGTAGGAAAACAAGTACACACACACACAGACACACACACACACACACACACACACACACACACACACATAGCTCTAGGCTGTTTCACTCAACCTTCAGGAATGCACTTTTTAGCATTTCCCAATACGATCTGTATTACCTAAAGGAACACACTGAATCACACACTAGCAGTCAAAATGAATGTTTCAGTCCGTTTAAGCCCCTCTTAAAAGAGAAATGCGCCATGTGAATACCTCACACAAAAACACACCTAAGGTGAGGTCAGATGGTGGATGATGGTCTGCTATACTGCCTGCTGTCTGTTGAGAGAGAATGTAGGGTCGTATTCATTAGGCACCAAACGGAAGATAACGGACTGAAACAGGGAGGGACTACCGGAACTTGTCCAATGAAAAGCGCCCGTTTTTGTGTCCGTATTGCTATGGTGTGCCCTAATAAATACGGCCGTAGAAAGTCCCTGTCTAAATCACCACGACGACAACCCAGGCCAGGCAGGATATGATGCCATAGTCTATATAACTGGAGATCTCCAGACAGAGATAAAAAGGCACTCTGCCTAGGAAAAGTGAAGGGAGGAGAAGAAAACAGATAACACTGTTGTCCTCTGTTTCCTCCTTTCATCCTCCCCATGCCCAGATGAAACACTTTAGACATGGGACTGGGATCATTGCCATATAGACACATTTAATGACATTTATGTTCTATAAAATGTTATGATCATTGCTATATTTGAGATAATGTCACTTGGAGATAAAAGTACACAATGAGTAATTTCAATGAATATTTGTTCATCTGCTTTCAAGCTGATTTTTATAGACAGTAGTACACACATACACACACACAGACACACACACACGCACACGCACACACACATACACACACACACACACACATGGAAATGGGGGAGTGAGGGGAAGTGGGGGGTCCTCATTCTTCCCCCTAGGGGTCTTCCACTCATTGAGAAGGAATGATCAAGGGGGAGGGTTGGGGGATTAGCGGTCTCATCCTGCTCTGTGTGTGTGTCATCATCTCCATCTGGCTGCCATTATCTGTGTTCTTTAACATCTCTGTTTGTCTACATTACGTCTGTTTATGTTTGTATGTCTTGTCTATTTCCATGTGTGTCTGTGTTTAAAATGACTGGCCCAGTTCTGCCTCATCCCTCGCTGCCATGACCATCCAACTAGCCCCTTGTCTTAGTGGAGATGGACACCACATCTGGTTTTAATGACTGGGGGGGTTGAGCTAAATGTCAGCCACTGTGGCCTCTATGATCCAGCACAGCCTCACCAGACGAGCGTGTTTCATATGGAGCAACAGCACCAGGGCTCGCCACGACGATGAATGAAATCCAAACGAGACCCAGACGTCTTCTCTCCACGTGCACATTGACCAGAGGCAAATGAAGGTATATTCAGCGAGTTAGGCAAGTGTTGAGGAATGTTTTGGATAGAACTAGAATGTATGTAATGGAACAGAAAATGGTTCTCTGCCAAAGTGGAGGTTATATACAGTATGTTAAATATCTATCTTCAGCATTATTTTCAATATGCCCCCTGGTCCTTTTACACACGCAGAAAGCTGACAGAGAGAGAGAGAGAGAGAGAGAGAGAGAGAGAGAGAGAGAGAGAGAGAGAGAGAGAGAGAGAGAGAGAGAGAGAGAGAGAGAGGAAGAAAAGGAGAGAGAGAGAGAGAGAGAGAGAGAGGAAGAAAAGGGAGAGAGAGAGAGAGAGAGAGGAAGAAAAGGGAGAGAGAGAGAGAGAGAGGATTGTCAAATGTACTGTATGTACTTCAGATGTTTAAGACCCAGAGAGAGAACCTTTTACCTTTTAATAAAGAGGGAGAGAGAGAGAGAGCTATATAGTGAAAGAGAAGAATAGGAGTCTGAGTAACTGTTGCTCTCTCTGGCATCCCCCCTGCCAAAACATCTGTCCATTTAAAGGCCCCCTCTCCCCCAGTCACACACATCTGTCCATTTAAAGCTCCCCTCTCCCCCAGTGACACACATCTGCCCATTTAAAGCCCCCCTCTCCCCCAGTGACACATATCTGTCCATCTGTGAAAACCCTACAAGCAGGTTCTTGCCCTTTCCCGAAACCAGAGAGAGAGAGCGAGAGCGAGAGCGAGAGCGAGAGAGAGAGAGAGAGAGAGAGAGAGAGAGAGAGAGAGAGAGAGGGGGGAGGGAGAAAGAGAGGGAGAGAGAAGGAGAGAGATCGAAAAAAAGAAAGAAATCCACATACCTTTTTGCTTTTTAAACACTGTTTTCTCAGTCGTTCTTCATAAAAAA
>NW_028166584.1:0-18476 GCF_964263955.1 Coregonus lavaretus
GAAAGATGAATCCCTGAATGAGGAGGAGAGGGAAAGAGGGATGACATTATTTCTTGTTCTCTTCTCTTCTCTCCATTCCTCTGTTTTTTTGTTGTTGCCCTCATCCCAAATCAACCTCTAGTTGTCTGTTGATCAGAAGGTTGATAGACTTGGCCGGTTTGGCAGGTTACTAGTCCGCCTCCCAAATGGCCCCCTTATTCTGGAGATGAGTGCGCTACTTCTGATCAAGGTTTACTTGTGACTATATAGGGAATAGGGTGCCATTAGGGACTGAACCCTAGCGTTGTGTGTCGTCCTCCTGTAGTAACCACGTTTGTCCAGTAGAGGGGAGTAGTAGGAACATCTGCTGCAGCGGTGATGAGATGGTAGCAACAACAACAATTCAACGTGTGTTTACACTGCCAAGAGGCTTTATCGCCATGGGAAACGTGTGTTTACACTGCCAACTGGCTTTATCGCCATGGGAAACGTGTGTTTACACTGCCAAGTGACTTTATCGCCATGGGAAACGTGTGTTTACACTGCCAAGTGGCTTTATCGCCATGGGAAACGTGTGTTTACTACACTGCCAAGTGGATTTATCGCCATGGGAAACGTGGGTTTACACTGCCAAGTGGATTTATCGCCATGGGAAACGTGGGTTTACACTGCCAAGTGGCTTTATCGACATGGGAAACGTGTGTTTTACACTGCCAAGTGGCTTTATCGACATGGGAAACGTGTGTTTACACTGCCAAGTGGATTTATCGACATGGGAAACGTGTGTTTACACTGCAAGTGGCTTTATCGACATGGGAAACGTGTGTTACACTGCCAAGTGGCTTTATCGCCATGGGAAACGTGTGTTTACACTGCCAAGTGGCTTTATCGACATGGGAAACGTGTGTTTACACTGCCAAGTGGCTTTATCGCCATGGGAAACGTGTGTTTACACTGCCAAGTGGCTTTATCGACATGGGAAACGTGTGTTTACACTGCCAAGTGGATTTATCGCCATGGGAAACGTGTGTTTACACTGCCAAGAGGCTTTATCGCCATGGGAAACGTGTGTTTACACTGCCAGTGGCTTTATCGACATGGGAAACGTGTGTTTACACTGCCAAGTGGCTTTATCGCCATGGGAAACGTGTGTTTACACTGCCAAGAGGCTTTATCGCCATGGGAAACGTGTGTTTACACTGCCAAGTGGCTTTATCGCCATGGAAACGTGTGTTTACACTGCCAAGTGGCTTTATCGCCATGGGAAACGTGTGTTTACACTGCCAAGTGGCTTTATCGCCATGGGAAACGTGTGTTTACACTGCCAAGTGGCTTTATCGCCATGGGAAACGTGTGTTTACACTGCCAAGAGGCTTTATCGCCATGGGAAACGTGTGTTTACACTGCCAAGAGGCTTTATCGCCATGGGAAACGTGTGTTTACACTGCCAAGTGGCTTTATCGCCATGGGAAACGTGTGTTTACACTGCCAAGTGGCTTTATCGCCATGGGAAACGTGTGTTTACACTGCCAAGTGGCTTTATCGCCATGGGAAACGTGTGTTTACACTGCCAAGTGGCTTTATCGCCATGGGAAACGTGTGTTTACACTGCCAAGTGGCTTTATCGCCATGGGAAACATGTGTTTACACTGCCAAGTGGCTTTATCGCCATGGGAAACGTGTGTTTACACTGCCAAGTGGCTTTATCGCCATGGGAAACGTGTGTTTACACTGCCAAGAGGCTTTATCGCCATGGGAAATGTGTGTTTACACTGCCAAGTGGCTTTATCGCCATGGGAAACGTGTGTTTACACTGCCAAGTGGCTTTATCGCCATGGGAAACGTGTGTTTACACTGCCAAGTGGCTTTATCGCCATGGGAAACGTGTGTTTACACTGCCAAGTGGCTTTATCGCCATGGGAAACGTGTGTTTACACTGCCAAGTGGCTTTATCGCCATGGGAAACGTGTGTTTACACTGCCAAGAGGCTTTATCGCCATGGGAAACGTGTGTTTACACTGCCAAGAGGCTTTATCGCCATGGGAAACGTGTGTTTACACTGCCAAGTGGCTTTATCGCCATGGGAAACGTGTGTTTACACTGCCAAGTGGCTTTATCGCCATGGGAAACGTGTGTTTACACTGCCAAGTGGCTTTATCGCCATGGGAAACGTGTGTTTACACTGCCAAGTGGCTTTATCGCCATGGGAAACGTGTGTTTACACTGCCAAGTGGCTTTATCGCCATGGGAAACGTGTGTTTACACTGCCAAGAGGCTTTATCGCCATGGGAAACGTGTGTTTACACTGCCAAGTGGTTTTATCGCCATGGGAAACGTGTGTTTACACTGCCAAGTGGATTTATCGCCATGGGAAACGTGGGTTTACACTGCCAAGTGGATTTATCGCCATGGGAAACGTGTGTTTACACTGCCAAGTGGCTTTAT
Organism: Coregonus lavaretus; assembly: GCF_964263955.1. Classification (NCBI taxonomy): domain Eukaryota; kingdom Metazoa; phylum Chordata; class Actinopteri; order Salmoniformes; family Salmonidae; genus Coregonus; species Coregonus lavaretus. The sequence goes on from NW_028166584.1 coordinate 2,425, forward strand.
CGACATGGGAAACGTGGGTTTACACTGCCAAGTGGATTTATCGCCATGGGAAACGTGGGTTTACACTGCCAAGTGGCTTTATCGACATGGGAAACGTGGGTTTACACTGCCAAGTGGCTTTATCGACATGGGAAACGTGTGTTTACACTGCCAAGTGGATTTATCGACATGGGAAACGTGTGTTTACACTGCCAAGTGGCTTTATCGACATGGGAAACGTGTGTTTACACTGCCAAGTGGCTTTATCGCCATGGGAAACGTGTGTTTACACTGCCAAGTGGCTTTATCGACATGGGAAACGTGTGTTTACACTGCCAAGTGGCTTTATCGCCATGGGAAACGTGTGTTTACACTGCCAAGTGGCTTTATCGACATGGGAAACGTGTGTTTACACTGCCAAGTGGATTTATCGCCATGGGAAACGTGTGTTTACACTGCCAAGAGGCTTTATCGCCATGGGAAACGTGTGTTTACACTGCCAGGTGGCTTTATCGACATGGGAAACGTGTGTTTACACTGCCAAGAGGCTTTATCGCCATGGGAAACGTGTGTTTACACTGCCAAGAGGCTTTATCGCCATGGGAAACGTGTGTTTACACTGCCAAGTGGCTTTATCGCCATGGGAAACGTGTGTTTACACTGCCAAGTGGCTTTATCGCCATGGGAAACGTGTGTTTACACTGCCAAGTGGCTTTATCGCCATGGGAAACGTGTGTTTACACTGCCAAGAGGCTTTATCGCCATGGGAAACGTGTGTTTACACTGCCAAGAGGCTTTATCGCCATGGGAAACGTGTGTTTACACTGCCAAGTGGCTTTATCGCCATGGGAAACGTGTGTTTACACTGCCAAGTGGCTTTATCGCCATGGGAAACGTGTGTTTACACTGCCAAGTGGCTTTATCGCCATGGGAAACGTGTGTTTACACTGCCAAGTGGCTTTATCGCCATGGGAAACGTGTGTTTACACTGCCAAGTGGCTTTATCGCCATGGGAAACGTGTGTTTACACTGCCAAGAGGCTTTATCGCCATGGGAAACATGTGTTTACACTGCCAAGTGGCTTTATCGCCATGGGAAACGTGTGTTTACAGTGCCAAGAGGCTTTATCGCCATGGGAAACGTGTGTATACACTGCCAAGAGGCTTTATCGCCATGGGAAACGTGTGTTTACACTGCCAAGAGGCTTTATCGCCATGGGAAACGTGTGTTTACACTGCCAAGAGGCTTTATCGCCATGGGAAACGTGTGTTTACACTGCCAAGAGGCTTTATCGCCATGGGAAACGTGTGTTTACACTGACAAGAGGCTTTACCGCCATGGGAAACGTGTGTTTACACTGCCAAGTGGCTTTATCGCCATGGGAAACGTGTGTTTACACTGCCAAGTGGCTTTATCGCCATGGGAAACGTGTGTTTACACTGCCAAGTGGCTTTATCGCCATGGGAAACGTGTGTTTACACTGCCAGGTGGCTTTATCGCCATGGGAAACGTGTGTTTACACTGCCAAGAGGCTTTATCGCCATGGGAAACGTGTGTTTACACTGCCAGGTGGCTTTATCGCCATGGGAAACGTGTGTTTACACTGCCAGGTGGCTTTATCACCATGGTAAACGTGTGTTTACACTGCCAAGAGGCTTTATCGCCATGGGAAACGTGTGTTTACACTGCCAGGTGGCTTTATCGACATGGGAAACGTGTGTTTACACTGCCAAGTGGCTTTATCGCCATGGGAAACGTGTGTTTACACTGCCAGGTGGCTTTATCGCCATGGGAAACGTGTGTTTACACTGCCAAGTGGCTTTATCGCCATGGGAAACGTGTGTTTACACTGCCAAGTGGCTTTATCGACATGGGAAACGTGTGTTTACACTGCCAGGTGGCTTTATCGACATGGGAAACGTGTGTTTACACTGACAAGGAGGCTTTATCGACATAGGAAACGTGTGTTTACACTGCCAGGTGGCTTTATCGCCATGGGAAACGTGTGTTTACACTGCCAAGTGGCTTTATCGCCATGGGAAACGTGTGTTTACACTGCCAAGTGGCTTTATCGCCATGGGAAACGTGTGTTTACACTGCCAAGTGGCTTTATCGCCATGGGAAACGTGTGTTTACACTGCCAAGTGGCTTTATCGCCATGGGAAACGTGTGTTTACACTGCCAAGTGGCTTTATCGCCATGGGAAACGTGTGTTTACACTGCCAAGAGGCTTTATCGCCATGGGAAACATGTGTTTACACTGCCAAGTGGCTTTATCGCCATGGGAAACGTGTGTTTACAGTGCCAAGAGGCTTTATCGCCATGGGAAACGTGTGTATACACTGCCAAGAGGCTTTATCGCCATGGGAAACGTGTGTTTACACTGCCAAGAGGCTTTATCGCCATGGGAAACGTGTGTTTACACTGCCAAGAGGCTTTATCGCCATGGGAAACGTGTGTTTACACTGCCAAGAGGCTTTATCGCCATGGGAAACGTGTGTTTACACTGACAAGAGGCTTTACCGCCATGGGAAACGTGTGTTTACACTGCCAAGTGGCTTTATCGCCATGGGAAACGTGTGTTTACACTGCCAAGTGGCTTTATCGCCATGGGAAACGTGTGTTTACACTGCCAAGTGGCTTTATCGCCATGGGAAACGTGTGTTTACACTGCCAGGTGGCTTTATCGCCATGGGAAACGTGTGTTTACACTGCCAAGAGGCTTTATCGCCATGGGAAACGTGTGTTTACACTGCCAGGTGGCTTTATCGCCATGGGAAACGTGTGTTTACACTGCCAGGTGGCTTTATCACCATGGTAAACGTGTGTTTACACTGCCAAGAGGCTTTATCGCCATGGGAAACGTGTGTTTACACTGCCAGGTGGCTTTATCGACATGGGAAACGTGTGTTTACACTGCCAAGTGGCTTTATCGCCATGGGAAACGTGTGTTTACACTGCCAGGTGGCTTTATCGCCATGGGAAACGTGTGTTTACACTGCCAAGTGGCTTTATCGCCATGGGAAACGTGTGTTTACACTGCCAAGTGGCTTTATCGACATGGGAAACGTGTGTTTACACTGCCAGGTGGCTTTATCGACATGGGAAACGTGTGTTTACACTGACAAGGAGGCTTTATCGACATAGGAAACTTGTGTTTACACTGCCAAGAGGCTTTATCGCCATGGGAAACGTGTGTTTACACTGCCAAGTGGCTTTATCGACATGGGAAATGTGTGTTTACACTGCCAAGTGGCTTTATCGCCATGGGAAACGTGTGTTTACACTGCCAAGAGGCTTTATCGCCATGGGAAACGTGTGTTTACACTGCCAAGAGGCTTTATCGACATGGGAAACGTGTGTTTACACTGCCAAGTGGCTTTATCGCCATGGGAAACGTGTGTTTACACTGCCAAGTGGCTTTATCGCCATGGGAAACGTGTGTTTACACTGCCAAGTGGCTTTATCGACATGGGAAACGTGTGTTTACACTGCCAAGTGGCTTTATCGCCATGGGAAACGTGTGTTTACACTGCCAAGTGGCTTTATTGACATGGGAAACGTGTGTTTACACTGCCAAGTGGATTTATCGCCATGGGAAACGTGTGTTTACACTGCCAAGAGGCTTTATCGCCATGGGAAACGTGTGTTTACACTGCCAAGAGGCTTTATCGACATGGGAAACGTGTGTTTACACTGCCAAGGGGCTTTATCGCCATGGGAAACGTGTGTTTACACTGCCAAGTGGCTTTATCACCATGGGAAACGTGTGTTTACATTGCCAAGGAGGCTTTATCGCCATGGGAAACGTGTGTTTACACTGCCAAGTGGCTTTATCGCCATGGGAAACGTGTGTTTACACTGCCAAGTGGATTTATCGCCATGGGAAACGTGTGTTTACACTGCCAAGGAGGCTTTATCGCCATGGGAAACGTGTGTTTACACTGCCAAGTGGATTTATCGCCATGGGAAACGTGTGTTTACACTGCCAAGAGGCTTTATCGCCATGGGAAACGTGTGTTTACACTGCCAAGAGGCTTTATCGCCATGGGAAACGTGTGTTTACACTGCCAAGTGGCTTTATCGACATGGGAAACGTGTGTTTACACTGCCAAGAGGCTTTATCGCCATGGGAAACGTGTGTTTACACTGCCAAGTGGCTTTATCGACATGGGAAACGTGTGTTTACACTGACAAGAGGCTTTATCGCCATGGGAAACGTGTGTTTACACTGCCAGGTGGCTTTATCGCCATGGGAAACGTGTGTTTACACTGCCAAGAGGCTTTATCGCCATGGGAAACGTGTGTTTACACTGCCAAGTGGCTTTATCGCCATGGGAAACGTGTGTTTACACTGCCAAGAGGCTTTATCGCCATGGGAAATGTGTGTTTACACTGCCAAGTGGCTTTATCGCCATGGGAAACGTGTGTTTACACTGCCAAGAGGCTTTATCAACATGGGAAACGTGTGTTTACACTGCCAAGTGGCTTTATCGACATGGGAAACGTGGGTTTACACTGCCAAGTGGATTTATCGCCATGGGAAACGTGGGTTTACACTGCCAAGTGGCTTTATCGACATGGGAAACGTGGGTTTACACTGCCAAGTGGCTTTATCGACATGGGAAACGTGTGTTTACACTGCCAAGTGGATTTATCGACATGGAAAACGTGTGTTTACACTGCCAAGTGGCTTTATCGACATGGGAAATGTGTGTTTACACTGCCAAGTGGCTTTATCGCCATGGGAAACGTGTGTTTACACTGCCAAGTGGCTTTATCGACATGGGAAACGTGTGTTTACACTGCCAAGTGGCTTTATCGCCATGGGAAACGTGTGTTTACACTGCCAAGTGGCTTTATCGACATGGGAAACGTGTGTTTACACTGCCAAGTGGATTTATCGCCATGGAAACGTGTGTTTACACTGCCAAGAGGCTTTATCGCCATGGGAAACGTGTGTTTACACTGCCAGGTGGCTTTATCGACATGGGAAACGTGTGTTTACACTGCCAAGAGGCTTTATCGCCATGGGAAACGTGTGTTTACACTGCCAAGAGGCTTTATCGCCATGGGAAACGTGTGTTTACACTGCCAAGTGGCTTTATCGCCATGGGAAACGTGTGTTTACACTGCCAAGTGGCTTTATCGCCATGGGAAACGTGTGTTTACACTGCCAAGTGGCTTTATCGCCATGGGAAACGTGTGTTTACACTGCCAAGAGGCTTTATCGCCATGGGAAACGTGTGTTTACACTGCCAAGAGGCTTTATCGCCATGGGAAACGTGTGTTTACACTGCCAAGTGGCTTTATCGCCATGGGAAACGTGTGTTTACACTGCCAAGTGGCTTTATCGCCATGGGAAACGTGTGTTTACACTGCCAAGTGGCTTTATCGCCATGGGAAACGTGTGTTTACACTGCCAAGTGGCTTTATCGCCATGGGAAACGTGTGTTTACACTGCCAAGTGGCTTTATCGCCATGGGAAACGTGTGTTTACACTGCCAAGAGGCTTTATCGCCATGGGAAACATGTGTTTACACTGCCAAGTGGCTTTATCGCCATGGGAAACGTGTGTTTACACTGCCAAGAGGCTTTATCGCCATGGGAAACGTGTGTTTACACTGCCAAGAGGCTTTATCGCCATGGGAAACGTGTGTTTACACTGCCAAGAGGCTTTATCGCCATGGGAAACGTGTGTTTACACTGCCAAGAGGCTTTATCGCCATGGGAAACGTGTGTTTACACTGCCAAGTGGCTTTATCGCCATGGGAAACGTGTGTTTACACTGCCAAGAGGCTTTATCGCCATGGGAAATGTGTGTTTACACTGCCAAGTGGCTTTATCGCCATGGGAAACGTGTGTTTACACTGCCAAGAGGCTTTATCAACATGGGAAACGTGTGTTTACACTGCCAAGTGGCTTTATCGACATGGGAAACGTGGGTTTACACTGCCAAGTGGATTTATCGCCATGGGAAACGTGGGTTTACACTGCCAAGTGGCTTTATCGACATGGGAAACGTGGGTTTACACTGCCAAGTGGCTTTATCGACATGGGAAACGTGTGTTTACACTGCCAAGTGGATTTATCGACATGGAAAACGTGTGTTTACACTGCCAAGTGGCTTTATCGACATGGGAAACGTGTGTTTACACTGCCAAGTGGCTTTATCGCCATGGGAAACGTGTGTTTACACTGCCAAGTGGCTTTATCGACATGGGAAACGTGTGTTTACACTGCCAAGTGGCTTTATCGCCATGGGAAACGTGTGTTTACACTGCCAAGTGGCTTTATCGACATGGGAAACGTGTGTTTACACTGCCAAGTGGATTTATCGCCATGGAAACGTGTGTTTACACTGCCAAGAGGCTTTATCGCCATGGGAAACGTGTGTTTACACTGCCAGGTGGCTTTATCGACATGGGAAACGTGTGTTTACACTGCCAAGAGGCTTTATCGCCATGGGAAACGTGTGTTTACACTGCCAAGAGGCTTTATCGCCATGGGAAACGTGTGTTTACACTGCCAAGTGGCTTTATCGCCATGGGAAACGTGTGTTTACACTGCCAAGTGGCTTTATCGCCATGGGAAACGTGTGTTTACACTGCCAAGTGGCTTTATCGCCATGGGAAACGTGTGTTTACACTGCCAAGAGGCTTTATCGCCATGGGAAACGTGTGTTTACACTGCCAAGAGGCTTTATCGCCATGGGAAACGTGTGTTTACACTGCCAAGTGGCTTTATCGCCATGGGAAACGTGTGTTTACACTGCCAAGTGGCTTTATCGCCATGGGAAACGTGTGTTTACACTGCCAAGTGGCTTTATCGCCATGGGAAACGTGTGTTTACACTGCCAAGTGGCTTTATCGCCATGGGAAACGTGTGTTTACACTGCCAAGTGGCTTTATCGCCATGGGAAACGTGTGTTTACACTGCCAAGAGGCTTTATCGCCATGGGAAACATGTGTTTACACTGCCAAGTGGCTTTATCGCCATGGGAAACGTGTGTTTACACTGCCAAGAGGCTTTATCGCCATGGGAAACGTGTGTTTACACTGCCAAGAGGCTTTATCGCCATGGGAAACGTGTGTTTACACTGCCAAGAGGCTTTATCGCCATGGGAAACGTGTGTTTACACTGCCAAGAGGCTTTATCGCCATGGGAAACGTGTGTTTACACTGACAAGAGGCTTTATCGCCATGGGAAACGTGTGTTTACACTGACAAGAGGCTTTATCGCCATGGGAAACGTGTGTTTACACTGCCAAGTGGCTTTATTGCCATGGGAAACGTGTGTTTATACTGCCAAGTGGCTTTATCGCCATGGGAAACGTGTGTTTACACTGCCAAGTGGCTTTATCGCCATGGGAAACGTGTGTTTACACTGCCAGGTGGCTTTATCGCCATGGGAAACGTGTGTTTACACTGCCAAGAGGCTTTATCGCCATGGGAAACGTGTGTTTACACTGCCAGGTGGCTTTATCGCCATGGGAAACGTGTGTTCACACTGCCAGGTGGCTTTATCACCATGGGAAACGTGTGTTTACACTGCCAAGAGGCTTTATCGCCATGGGAAACGTGTGTTTACACTGCCAGGTGGCTTTATCGCCATGGGAAACGTGTGTTTACACTGCCAAGAGGCTTTATCGCCATGGGAAACGTGTGTTTACACTGCCAAGTGGCTTTATCGCCATGGGAAACGTGTGTTTACACTGCCAAGAGGCTTTATCGCCATGGGAAACGTGTGTTTACACTGCCAAGTGGCTTTATCGCCATGGGAAACGTGTGTTTACACTGCCAAGAGGCTTTATCAACATGGGAAACGTGTGTTTACACTGCCAAGTGGCTTTATCGACATGGGAAACGTGGGTTTACACTGCCAAGTGGATTTATCGCCATGGGAAACGTGGGTTTACACTGCCAAGTGGCTTTATCGACATGGGAAACGTGGGTTTACACTGCCAAGTGGCTTTATCGACATGGGAAACGTGTGTTTACACTGCCAAGTGGATTTATCGACATGGAAAACGTGTGTTTACACTGCCAAGTGGCTTTATCGACATGGGAAACGTGTGTTTACACTGCCAAGTGGCTTTATCGCCATGGGAAACGTGTGTTTACACTGCCAAGTGGCTTTATCGACATGGGAAACGTGTGTTTACACTGCCAAGTGGCTTTATCGCCATGGGAAACGTGTGTTTACACTGCCAAGTGGCTTTATCGACATGGGAAACGTGTGTTTACACTGCCAAGTGGATTTATCGCCATGGAAACGTGTGTTTACACTGCCAAGAGGCTTTATCGCCATGGGAAACGTGTGTTTACACTGCCAGGTGGCTTTATCGACATGGGAAACGTGTGTTTACACTGCCAAGAGGCTTTATCGCCATGGGAAACGTGTGTTTACACTGCCAAGAGGCTTTATCGCCATGGGAAACGTGTGTTTACACTGCCAAGTGGCTTTATCGCCATGGGAAACGTGTGTTTACACTGCCAAGTGGCTTTATCGCCATGGGAAACGTGTGTTTACACTGCCAAGTGGCTTTATCGCCATGGGAAACGTGTGTTTACACTGCCAAGTGGCTTTATCGCCATGGGAAACGTGTGTTTACACTGCCAAGAGGCTTTATCGCCATGGGAAACGTGTGTTTACACTGCCAAGAGGCTTTATCGCCATGGGAAACGTGTGTTTACACTGCCAAGTGGCTTTATCGCCATGGGAAACGTGTGTTTACACTGCCAAGTGGCTTTATCGCCATGGGAAACGTGTGTTTACACTGCCAAGTGGCTTTATCGCCATGGGAAACGTGTGTTTACACTGCCAAGTGGCTTTATCGCCATGGGAAACGTGTGTTTACACTGCCAAGTGGCTTTATCGCCATGGGAAACGTGTGTTTACACTGCCAAGAGGCTTTATCGCCATGGGAAACGTGTGTTTACACTGCCAAGTGGCTTTATCGCCATGGGAAACGTGTGTTTACACTGCCAAGAGGCTTTATCGCCATGGGAAACGTGTGTTTACACTGCCAAGAGGCTTTATCGCCATGGGAAACGTGTGTTTACACTGCCAAGAGGCTTTATCGCCATGGGAAACGTGTGTTTACACTGCCAAGAGGCTTTATCGCCATGGGAAACGTGTGTTTACACTGCCAAGAGGCTTTATCGCCATGGGAAACGTGTGTTTACACTGACAAGAGGCTTTATCGCCATGGGAAACGTGTGTTTACACTGCCAAGTGGCTTTATCGCCATGGGAAACGTGTGTTTATACTGCCAAGTGGCTTTATCGCCATGGGAAACGTGTGTTTACACTGCCAAGTGGCTTTATCGCCATGGGAAACGTGTGTTTACACTGCCAAGTGGCTTTATCGCCATGGGAAACGTGTGTTTACACTGCCAAGTGGCTTTATCGCCATGGGAAACGTGTGTTTACACTGCCAAGTGGCTTTATCGACATGGGAAACGTGTGTTTACACTGCCAAGTGGCTTTATCGCCATGGGAAACGTGTGTTTACACTGCCAAGTGGCTTTATTGACATGGGAAACGTGTGTTTACACTGCCAAGTGGATTTATCGCCATGGGAAACGTGTGTTTACACTGCCAAGAGGCTTTATCGCCATGGGAAACGTGTGTTTACACTGCCAAGAGGCTTTATCGACATGGGAAACGTGTGTTTACACTGCCAAGGGGCTTTATCGCCATGGGAAACGTGTGTTTACACTGCCAAGTGGCTTTATCACCATGGGAAACGTGTGTTTACATTGCCAAGGAGGCTTTATCGCCATGGGAAACGTGTGTTTACACTGCCAAGTGGCTTTATCGCCATGGGAAACGTGTGTTTACACTGCCAAGTGGATTTATCGCCATGGGAAACGTGTGTTTACACTGCCAAGGAGGCTTTATCGCCATGGGAAACGTGTGTTTACACTGCCAAGTGGATTTATCGCCATGGGAAACGTGTGTTTACACTGCCAAGAGGCTTTATCGCCATGGGAAACGTGTGTTTACACTGCCAAGAGGCTTTATCGCCATGGGAAACGTGTGTTTACACTGCCAAGTGGCTTTATCGACATGGGAAACGTGTGTTTACACTGCCAAGAGGCTTTATCGCCATGGGAAACGTGTGTTTACACTGCCAAGTGGCTTTATCGACATGGGAAACGTGTGTTTACACTGACAAGAGGCTTTATCGCCATGGGAAACGTGTGTTTACACTGCCAGGTGGCTTTATCGCCATGGGAAACGTGTGTTTACACTGCCAAGAGGCTTTATCGCCATGGGAAACGTGTGTTTACACTGCCAAGTGGCTTTATCGCCATGGGAAACGTGTGTTTACACTGCCAAGAGGCTTTATCGCCATGGGAAACGTGTGTTTACACTGCCAAGTGGCTTTATCGCCATGGGAAACGTGTGTTTACACTGCCAAGAGGCTTTATCGCCATGGGAAACGTGTGTTTACACTGCCAAGTGGTTTTATCGCCATGGGAAACGTGTGTTTACACTGCCAAGTGGATTTATCAACATGGGAAACGTGTGTTTACATGTTGGAGTCCATCTTTGTTAAATTCAATTGATTGGACATGATTTGGAAAGGCACACACCTGTCTATATAAGGTCCCACAGTTGACAGTGCATGTCAGAGCAAAAACCAAGCCATGAGGTCGAAGGAATTGTCCGTAGAGCTCCGAGACAGGATTGTGTCGAGGCACTGATCTGGGGAAGGGTACCAAAACAATTCTGCAGCATTGAAGGTCTCCAAGAACACAGTGGCCTCCATCATTCTTAAATGGAAGAAGTTTGAAACCACTAAGACTCTTCCTAGAGCTGGCCGCCCGGTCAAACTGAGCAATCGGGGGAGAAGGGCCTTGGTCAGGGAGGTGACCAAGAACCCGATGGTCACTCTGACAGAGCTCTAGAGTTCCTCTGTGGAGATGGGAGAACCTTCCAGAAGGACAACCATCTCTGCAGCACTCCACCAATCAGGCCTTGATGGTAGAGTGGTCAGACGGAAGCCACTCCTCAGTAAAAGGCACATGACAGCCCGTTTGGTGTTTGCCAAAAGGCACCTAAAGACTCTCAGACCATGAGAAACAAGATTCTCTGGTCTGATGAAACCAAGATTGAACTCTTTGGACTGAATGCCAAGCGTCACGTCTGGAGGAAACCTGGCACCATCCCTACAAACCTGCTCCAGAGCGCTCAGGACCTCAGACTGGGGCGAAGGTTTACCTTCCAACAGGACAATGACCCTAAACACACAGCCAAGACAACGCAGGAGTGGCTTCAGGACAAGTCTCTGAATATCCTTGAGTGGCCCAGCCAGAGCCCAGACTTGAACCCGATCTAACATCTCTGGAGAGACCTGAAAATAGCTGTGCAGCAACGCTCCCCATCCAACCTGACAGAGCTTGAGAGGATCTGCAGAGAAGAATGGGAGAAACTCCTCAAATACAGGTGTGCCAAGCTTGTAGCGTCATGCCCAAGAAGATTTGAGGCTGTAATCGCTGCCAAAAGGTGCTTCAACAAAGTACTGAGTAAAGGGTCTGAATACTTAAGTAAATGTGATGTTTCAGTTTTTATTTTTTATAAATGTGCAAAAATGTCTAAAAACCTGTTTTTACTTTGTCATGATGGGGTATTGTGTGTAGATTGATTTAATCAATTTTAGAATAAGGCTGTAACGTAACAAAATGTGGAAAAAGTCAAGGGTTCTGAATACTTTCAGAATGCACGGTATATAACGCGTGTGTGTGAGTGTGTGTGTGTGTGTGTGTGTGTGTGTGTGTGTGTGTGTGTGTGTGTGTGTGTGTGTGGTGGGAGATGGAGGACTTGTTCCCCAGCAGGATTCTTGCTGAGAGTTACTGTTTTTCTCTCTTCCTCCACTCTTTAACTAACTCCTCCTTCCCTCCCTTTGCTTCCCTGGACTCAGAGAGAGGTAAACATGTTCTTATTCTCCCCCTCTCATCCCCCATCATCCTCCTCTCCTCCTCTCCTCCTCTCATCCCCCATCATCCTTCTCTCCTCTCCTCCTCTCCTCTCTTCCCCCATCATCCTCCTCTCCTCTCCTCTCCTCTCCTCTCCTCCTCTCCTCTCATCCCCCATCATCCTCCTCTCCTCTCCTCCTCTCCTCCTCTCCTCCTCTCCTCTCCTCCTCTCCTCCTCTCATCCCCCATCATCCTCCTCTCCTCTCCTCCTCTCATGTTAACCCTCTCCTCTCCTCCTCTCCTGTTAACCCTCTCCTCTCCTCCTCTCATGTTAACCCTCTCCTCTCCTCCTCTCATGTTAACCCTCTCCTCTCCTCCTCTCATGTTAACCCTCTCCTCTCCTCCTCTCATGTTAACCCTCTCCTCTCCTCCTCTCATGTTAACCCTCTCCTCTCCTCCTCTCATGTTAACCCTCTCCTCTCCTCCTCTCCTGTTAACCCTCTCCTCTCCTCCTCTCATGTTAACCCTCTCCTCTCCTCCTCTCCTGTTAACCCTCTCCTCTCCTCCTCTCCTGTTAACCCTCTCCTCTCCTCCTCTCATGTTAACCCTCTCCTCTCCTCCTCTCCTGTTAACCCTCTCCTCTCCTCCTCTCCTGTTAACCCTCTCCTCTTCTCCTCTCATGTTAACCCTCTCCTCTCCTCCTCCCCAGGGACTTTGCGTACGTAGCGAGGGACAAGGACACCAGGATCCTGAAGTGTCATGTGTTCCGTTGTGACACGCCAGCTAAAGCCATCGCTACCAGCCTCCACCTCATCTGCTCCAGGGTGACTACCCTACACCCTACACCCTACACCCTACACCCTACACCCTATACCCTACACCCTATACCCTACACCCTATACCCTATACCCTACACCCTATACCCTGTACCCTATACCCTATACCCTATACCCTATACCCTACACCCTACACCCTATACCCTACACCCTATACCCTACACCCTATACCCTATACCCTACACCCTACACCCTACACCCTATACCCTACACCCTACACCCTATACCCTATACCCTACACCCTGTACCCTATACCCTATACCCTATACCCTACACCCTGTACCCTATACCCTATACCCTATACCCTATACCCTACACCCTACACCCTACACCCTATACCCTACACCCTACACCCTACACCCTGTACCCTATACCCTACACCCTACACCCTACACCCTACACCCTACACCCTGTACCCTACACCCTACACCCTACAGCCTACAGCCTACAGCCTACACCCTATACCCTACACCCTACACCCTACACCCTACACCCTAAACCCTACACCCTACACCCTGTACCCTGTACCCTGTACCCTATACCCTATACCCTGCACCCTGCACCCTGTACCCTATACCCTATACCCTACACCCTACACCCTATACCCTATACCATACACCCTATACCCTATACCCTACACCCTGTACCCTACACCCTACACCCTATACCCTATACCCTACACCCTACACCCTACACCCTGTACCCTACACCCTACACCCTACACCCTACACCCTGTACCCTACACCCTACACCCTACACCCTACACCCTATACCCTACACCCTATACCCTATACCATACACCCTATACCCTACACCCTACACCTTATACCCTACACCCTATACCCTACACCCTACACCCTACACCCTATACCCTATACCCTACACCCTACACCCTATACCCTACACCCTACACCCTATACCCTATACCCTATACCCTACACCCTACACCCTATACCCTACACCCTACACCCTATACCCTACACCCTACACCCTATACCCTACACCCTACACCCTGTACCCTACACCCTATACCCTATACCCTACACCCTATACCCTACACCCTACACCCTATACCCTATACCCTACACCCTATACCCTACACCCTACACCCTACACCCTATACCCTACACCCTACACCCTATACCCTACACCCTACACCCTACACCCTATACCCTATACCATACACCCTATACCCTACACCCTACACCCTACACCCTATACCCTATACCCTACACCCTACACCCTATACCCTATACCCTACACCCTACACCCTGTACCCTGTACCCTATACCCTATACCCTACACCCTACACCCTATACCCTACACCCTACACCCTACACCCTACACGCTGTACCCTGTACCCTGTACCCTACACCCTGTACCCTACACCCTGTACCCTACACCTGTACCCTACACCCTATACCCTACACCCTATACCCTATACCCTATACCCTATACCCTATACCCTACACCCTACACCCTACACCCTATACCCTATACCCTATACCCTATACCCTACACCCTATACCCTATACCCTACACCCTGTACCTTACAGAGAGAGAGAGAGAGAGAGAGAGAGAGAGAGAGAGAGAGAGAGAGAGAGAGAGACAGAGAGACAGAGACAGAGACAGAGAGAGAGAGAGACAGAGACAGAGACAGAGACAGAGACAGACACAGAGACAGAGACAGACAGAGAGAGACAGAGACAGAGACAGAGACAGAGACAGAGACAGAGAGAGAGAGAGAGAGAGAGATAGAGAGAGAGCCTGTTCACAAACAGAGCCCCACAACACAATTAGACCCAACATAATTACTTCACACATTGGAAAGAATTTACCAAAAAACAGACCAAACTAAGATGCTATTTGGCTCTAAACAGAGAGTTCACCACTGTGACTGACCCAAACTTGAGGAAAGCTTTGACTATGTACAGACTCAGTGAGCATAGCCTTGCTATTGAGAAAGACCGCCGTAGGCAGACCTGGCTCTCAAGAGAAGACAGATTCTGTCAGACCTGGGCCCTGACAGTAAATCTCAGTAAGACAAAAATAATGGTGTTCCAAAAAAGGTCCAGTTGCCAGGACCACAAATACAAATTTTTGTTGCCCTAGAGCACACAAAAAACTATACATACCTCGGCCTAAACATCAGCGCCACAGGTAACTTCCACAAAGCTGTGAACGATCTGAGAGCCAAGGCAAGAAGGGCCTTCTATGCCATCAAAAGGAACATAAAATTCGACATACCAATTAGGATCTGGCTAAAAATACTTGAATCAGTTATAGAACCCATTGCCCTTTATGGTTCTGAGGTCTGGGGTCCGCTCACCAACCAAGAATTCACAAAATGGGACAAACACCAAATTGAGACTCTGCATGCAGAATTCTGCAAAAATATCCTCTGTGTACAACGTAAAACACCAAATAATGTATGCAGAGCAGAATTAGGCCGATACCCGCTAATGATCAAAATCCATAAAAGGGCCATTCAATTCTACAACCACCTAAAAGGAAGTGATTCCCAAACCTTCCATAACAAAGCCATCACCTACAGAGAGATGAACCTGGAGAAGAGTCCCCTAAGCAAGCTGGTCCTGGGGCTCTGTTCACAAACACAAACAGACCCCACAGAGCCCCAGGACAGCAACACAATTAGACCCAACCAAATCATGAGAAAACAAAAAGAGAATTACTTGACACATTGGAAAGAATTAACAATAATACTAGAATGGTATTTGGCCCTAAACAGAGAGTACACAGTGGCAGAATACCTGACCACTGTGACTGACCCAAACTTAAGGAAAGCTTTGACTATGTACAGACTCAGTGAGCATAGCCTTGCTATTGAGAAAGGCCGCCGTAGGCAGACCTGGCTCTCAAGAGAAGACAGGCTATGTGCACACTGCCCACAAAATGAGGTGGAAACTGAGCTGCACTTCCTAACCTCCTGCCAAATGTGTGACCATATTAGAGACACATATTTCACTCAGATTTGCAAGATTTGTGACCTGTTGCAACAAGAAAAGGGCAACCAGTGAAGAACAAATACCATTGTAAATACAACCCATATTTATGTTGATTTATTTTCCCATTTGTACTTTAACTATTTGCACATCATTACAACACTGTATATAGACATAATATGACATTTGAAATGTCTTTATTCTTTTGGAACTTCTGAGTGTAATGTTTACTGTTAATATGTATTGTTTATTTCATATTTATTATCTATTTCACTTGCTTTGGCAATGTTAACATACGTTTCCCATGACAATAAAGCCCCTTGAATTGAAATTGAATTGAGAGAGAGA
>NW_028166583.1:0-5000 GCF_964263955.1 Coregonus lavaretus
GCAATTTCTAATTACCAGGTTGTGCCTTGTTAAAAGTAAATTTGTGGAATTTCTTTCCTTCTTAATGCGTTTGAGCCAATCAGTTGTGTTGTGACAAGGTAGCGGGGGTATACAGAAGATAGCCCTATTTGGTAAAAGACCAAGTCCATATTATGGCAAGAACAGCTCAAATAAGCAAAGAGAAACGACAGCCCATTATTACTTTAAGACATGGTCAGTCAATCCGTAAAATGTCAAGAACTTTGAACATTTCTTCAAGTGCTGTCGCAAAAACCATCAAGCGCTATGATGAAACTGTCTCACATGAGGACCGCCACAGGAAAGGAAGACCCAGAGTTACCTCTGCTGCAGAGGATATGTTCATTAGAGTTACCAGACTCAGAAATTGCAGCCAAAATAAGTGCTTCACAGAGTTCAAGTAACAGACACATCTCAACATCAACTATTCAGAGGAGACTGCGTGAATCAGGCCTCCATGGTCGAATTGCTGCAAAGAAACCACTACTAAAGGA
The DNA here is from genome assembly GCF_964263955.1 of Coregonus lavaretus. Lineage (NCBI taxonomy): Eukaryota > Metazoa > Chordata > Actinopteri > Salmoniformes > Salmonidae > Coregonus > Coregonus lavaretus. The sequence goes on from NW_028166583.1 coordinate 513, forward strand.
CACCAATAAGAAGAAGAGACTTGCTTGGGCCAAGAAACACGAGCAATGGACATTAGACCGGTGGAAATCTGTCCTTTGGTCTGGATTCCAAATTGGAGATTTTGGGTTCCAACCACTGTGTCTTTGTGAGACGCAGTGTAAGTGAACGGATGATCTCCGCATGTGTAGTTCCCACCGTGAAGCATGGAGGAGGAGGTGTGATGGTGTGGGGGTGCTTTGCTGGTGACATTGTCTGTGATTTATTTAGAATTCAAGGCACACTTAACCAGCATGGCTACCACAGCATTCTGCAGCGATACACCATCCCATCTGGTTTGGGCTTAGTGGGACAATCATTTGTTTTTCAACAGAACAATGACCCAACACACCTCAAGGCTTTGTAAGGGATATTTGACCAAGAAGGAGAGTGATGGAGTGCTGCATCAGATGACCTGGCCTCCACAATCCCCTGATCTCAACCCAATTGAGATGGTTTGGGATGAGTTGGACCGCAGAGTGAAGGAAAAGCAGCCAACAAGTGCTCAGCATATGTGGGAACTCCTTCAAGACTGTTGGAAAAGCATTCCAGGTGAAGCTGGTTGAGAGAATGCCAAGAGTGTGCAAAGCTGTCATCAAGACAAAGGGTGGCTACTTTGAAGAATCTCAAATATAAAATATATTTGGATATGTTTAACACTTTTTTGGTTTCTACATGATTCCATAAGTGTTATTTCATAGTTTTGATGTCTTCACTATTATTCTACAATGTAGAAAATAGCTAAAATAAAGAAAAACCCTTGAATGAGTAGGTGTGTCCAACCTTTTGACTGGTACTGTGTATATTTTTTATACTAAAAGTGGACTCTGAAAAATGACATCATCATACACAGCAGGGCAACTTCCTGCTTACAGACAATTTGCACTGTTCGTTGAGACATGCCCATATTGGGAAGAGCCAGTGACAGATTAGCATTTTGCTGTTGATGATGTCTCTAAACAGGAAGTTGACCCGCAGTGTATGATGACTTCATGTAGCTGAGTCTACCTTTAAAATGAACTCTCTGAAGAAAAATTCCACGTTTAACACACAATGTTCCTTTTGGAAGATAAATAAATATTTATATCAGCCTGGACTCGTCTGTGTCTCTTCACTAACAATTAATATAAACTGGGTGGTTTGAACCCTGAATGCTGATTGGCTGACAGCCGTGGTATATCAGACCGTATACCACGGGTATGACAAAACATGTATTTTTACTGCTCTAATTGTTTTGGTAACCAGATTATAATAACAATAAGGCACCTCGGGGGTTTGTGGTATATGGCCAATATACCACGGCTAAGGGATGTCTCCAGGCACTCCGCGTTGCGTCGTGAAAAAGAACAGTTCTTACGCTTTGATCACACCGACAGCGTCATTGCATTTTGGTACACCAGAAGTACATTCATTTCCAATGGAACGCTGCATTTGCCATGCAGCATTGCGTTGCAGAGGCAGTTGCAGTGCGTTCTGTGTGGTGCATACGTTGGATTTATCGAACGGATGGGTCAAACTGTATGCGTAAACGGGTTGACAGAAATGGTAGCAGAAGGTGAATGCTGAACTTTTGTTGCACACATATCTAGATGATGCTGCATACTATTTTGTGCAATGACGCAGTCGGTGTGTTCAAAGCTTTAGCCGTGGTATAATGGCCATATACCACACCCCCTCTGGCCTTATTGCTTAAATATACGCCATTTAGCAGACACTTTTATCCAAAGCGACTTACAGTCATGTGTGCATAAATTTATTATCCCCGGAATCGAACCAACTTCTCTGCCGTTGAAAGCACCATGCTCTACCAACTGAGCACCACAAATTAAAAGCAGACTCAGAAATAAATCAAATCAAATCAAATTCTATATGTCACATGTGCCGAATACAACAGGTGTAGACCTTACCGTGAAATGCTTACTTACGAGCCCTTAACCAACAATGCAGTTCAAGAATAGAGTTAAGAAAATATTTACTAAATAAACTAAAGTTAAAAAAAAAAACATCTAAAAGTAACTCAATAAATGTACATAACAATAACGAGGCTATATACAGAAGGTACCGGTACCGAGTCAATGTGCGGGGGTACAGGTTAGTCGAGGTAATTTGTAAAGTGACCATGCATAGATAATAAACAGCGAGTAACAGCAGTGTAATATGACTAATACATAGCGGGTAACAACACAATGCTAATCTAGATGCCAGTGTTATGATGCGTTGACAAAACCTGGATATCCTGTGGGTTTTCTTTAAAAGTAGTTGTATGGTGTAGTGTCCATGAGTTGTGTGAACAAGACTTGTTCATGATCACCTGTCTCCCTCTGTTGTTGGCAGATGGAATAACAAAGACAGCACTGCAACCTGGAGTCAGACTAGGCAGTTTTAAAACGGTAATAGTAGAACAAATAGTAAGAACAAAGGATCATAAATGGTCAAAAATAAGTAAAGACAATTTCATATGTTTGTCTTTGTTTTGCCTTCTGTTAATTAGAGGCTCCTGGTGAGTCTGGAGAGCCGTCCCTGTGTTGTAGTTTAGAGATGTGATCAATCTATACAACGCTCTGTAGGACTACAAGTCGTTTACTGTGGTTGAGATATCGGCAGTAAGAGACAGGGTGTGTAGAGCTGGAGAAGAGAGAATGAGACAATGGAATATTGAGGGGAAAGGGAGAGAATTGAGGAGAGGAGGAGAGAGAATGATTAGAAAGAGGCAGAAGGGCTAGTGAGGAACAGAGAAGGGGGGTTGTAGAGTCGTAACATTCAGGTTGCATCCTCTGTGTTGTTGTGTTACTGCACCTGTTGGACTAGTTCACTACCTGTTGGACTAGTTCACTACCTGTTGGACAAGTTCACTACCTGTTGGACTAGTTCACTACCTGTTGGACTAGTTCACTACCTGTTGGACTAGTTCACTACCCTGCACACTGACAAAAAGGAGAGAGAGAGAGTGAGATAGAAAGAGAGAGAATTCTGCAAAAACATCCTCCGTGTACAACGTAAAACACCAAATAATGCATGCAGAGCAGAATTAGGCCAATACCCGCTAATTATCAAAATCCAGAAAAGAGCCGTTAAATTCTATAACCACTTAAAAGGAAGCGATTCCCAAACCTTCCATAACAAAGCCATCACCTACAGAGAGATTAACTTGGAGAAGAGTCCCCTAAGTAAGCTTGTCCTGGGCCTCTGTTCACAAACACAAACAGACCCCACACAGCCCCAGGACAACAACAACAACAACAACAACAACAACAACACAATTAGACCCAACCAAATCATGAGAAAACATAAAGAGAATTACTTGACACATTGGAAAGAACAAACAAAAAAACAGAGCAAACTAGAATGCTATTTGGCCCTAAACAGAGAGTACACAGTGGCAGAATACCTGACCACTGTGACTGACCCAAACTTAAGGAAAGCTTTGACTATGTACAGACTCAGTGAGCATAGCCTTGCTATTGAGAAAGGCCGCCGTAGGCAGACCTGGCTCTCAAGAGAAGACAGGCTATGTGCACACTGCCCACAAAATGAGGTGGAAACTGAACTGCACTTCCTAACCTCCTGCCAAATGTATGACCATATTAGAGACACATATTTCCCTCAGATTACAGCGATCCACAAAGAATTCGAAAACAAACCCAATTTTGATAAACTCCCTTATCTACTGGGTGAAAAACCACAGTGTGCCATCACAGCTGCAAAATGTGTGACCTGTTGCCACAAGAAAAGGGCAACCAGTGAAGAACAAACACCATTGTAAATACAACCCATATTTATGTTTATTTTTTTTCCCATTTGTACTTTAACTATTTGCACATTGTTACAACACTGTATATATACATAATATGACATTTGAAATGTCTTTATTCTTTTGAAACTTCTGAGTGTAATGTTTACTGTTAATATTTATTGTTTATTTCACTTTTGTTTACTATCTACTTCACTTGCTTTGGCAATGTTAACATACGTTTCCCATGCCAATAAAGCCCTTAAATTGAAATTGAAATTGAAATTGAGAGAGAGAGAGAGAGAGAGAGAGAGAGAGAGAGAGAGAGAGAGAGAGAGAGAGAGAGAGAGAGAGAGAGAGAGAGAGAGAGAGAGAGAGAGAGAGAGAGAAGAGAGAGAGAGAAGAGAGAGAGAGAGCTTTTGGGTTGCATCTTCTGTGTTGTGTTGAAATATATTGTAAGTATTACTGTACTGGCAGGACCAGTTTAGACTCCTGACAAACCCCTTTCAGCCCTGGCCTTCTGGAGACAATAGCACTGTGAGGAGAGGCACACACACACACACACACACACACACACACACACACACACACACACACACACACACACACACACACACACACACACACACACACACACACACACACACACACACACACACACACACACACACACACACACACACACACACACACACACACACACACACACACAACACACACACACTAAACACTCCAGGGTAAA
>NW_028166582.1:0-25399 GCF_964263955.1 Coregonus lavaretus
TTTCATCTATTGTCCTTTAGTTATGTATTCTGATCAGGAGGGGTTTTCCAGCAGATTCAAAAAAGGTGCTATCTGGAACCTAAAAGGGATATTAGGCTGTCCCCATAGGAGAACCCTTTGAAGAACTAGTTTTGGTTCCAGGTAAAACCTTTTTTGGTTCCATGTAGAACCATTTCCACAGAGGGTTCTACCTGAAACCAAAAAGGGTTCTAACTGGAACCAAAAAGGGTTCTCCTATGGGGACAGCTTTAGAACCCTTTTGGGACCGTTTTTTCTAAGAGTGTACAGTACTGCATGAGATGGATCGTAGAGCACATATTGCTAAATAATATTGGAAATTCCTATTTTACAACAAATGTGTTTATCACATGTATGGGTGATTTGGGTTTAGACAGATGTTATACAACCCGACAGTATCAAACATTCACAAACACCCACACATATCTGTGGCTATCCAGGAGCTCAGTCTCATCAAGACAGTCGACAGAGAGAAGTCAATACGACCCTGTATAAATATACCGCTTCCTCACCCTGCAGCCCGCACCACGACAGGAGGGGGGAAATGCTAAATTATTAGCTTTTCAAATAAATGACACATAACTCAGCCGTTGAAGAGAGAGAGAGAGAGAGAGAGAGAGAGAGAGAGAGAGAGAGAGAGAGAGAGAGAGAGAGAGGGAGAGAGAGAGAGACTGTGACTCCTGCATTCCTGGGGCAGAGTGATGGACGCACTACAGAGGTACATAAACGCGGTTGATTTAAATCACTTTAAATGTAAATGTTTATCGCGACGCACAGAGAGATGCAGATGGGGAGTGAGTGGAAGAGATTGAAATTGTTTCCTCTTTTGAATGTGAATATTGTATGTGTTTAACCCTTTGGGGTGCTGTTGTAAGGGCAAGCCTAGGTGTGTGTGTCTGTGTGTGTTTGTGTGTGTGTGTGTGGGGGGTCCTATTAATTAATATTAATAATAGCATAATTGCTTTAAACAAAAGCAGCTTTCATACTGCATACAGAAACGACTGCAGAAAAAATAGCCTAAATGAGGAGGTGGTTTCAACTTTTGCTCTGTTGCTCAGTTTCTTAAAGGAAAACTCCACCCAAAAACTATCTTCTGGTATTTGTTTCATTAGTCCATTGTTGACATAGTCCCAAAATGTTTTGCTTGTCAAAATACAGAAATCATCCCAGTATGATGCATTTTGCATCATATGATGCAAAATGCATCATACGGGATGATTTCTATATTTTGAAAGTTACATTTCTTGAAAACTTGATTGCTGACAAGCAAAACATTTTGGGACTATATCAACAATGGACTAATGAAACAAATACCAAAATATAGTTTTTGGGTGGAGTTTTCCTTTAAGAAAGAGCATGAGTATAATATGCAAGCAGAGGAATTGAGGGCATTTGGATGATCTCAGATTTCTTCATAACAATGCATATATTGAATGAAATGCATTATAATAAAGGGAGAAACTAATCTGCTCATATAGATTGTCTACACTGAACACTCAATAGCCAGACAGACTGGATGAATGGATGCTTTGATAGACTCTCTCACCGCAAGGTCAAATAAAAGACGCAATGCTGGACATTGACTTCCTAGCACATCCACTTAGTCACATACACACGCACATGCACACGCGCACACACACACACACACTTCCTGTATTATACTTATGCTAAAATGTTTATTCTATTCTACTGAGCCATTTACTTTATATTCGTATTCTTATATTTTATTATTTCTTATTGTTGTTACATTGTCAATAAATAATTTTGTTGGATGGTGTATACCATGTGTATCCAGTACATACGACTAATAAAACTTGAAACACACAATGCACACACAGCCATTGTGCCATTAATAAAGGTATTAAAGTGAAGTACATAATGTTGATTCAAATGTCAATAAGAATACATTTCAAAGTGATTTCCCATTGTTGACCTCAGAGAGAAAGTCCAATATTATGACAGGAGACAACTGCATTATCTGTAATAACCTAATCATTGGACATAGTAGAAATGATCGCAGCGCACCAGTCAATATGCTGGGACAGAGAATGGAATTACACTTCATGCTGATTAAATTAATCCTAATATAAAATCTGTAAGTGTGTGTGTGTGTGTGTGTGTGTGTGTGTGTGTGTGTGTGTGTGTGTGTGTGTGTGTGTGTGTGTGTGTGTGTGTGTGTGTGTGTGTGTGTATGTGTGTGTGTGTGTGTGTGTGTGTGTGAACGGTACATCTGTTGTGATGCTGAGGTGTAAAGAGGAAGTAGTGTCCTCTCTGTTCTGTTCTGCACTGGCTGCTCTTACACAGGAAATGATCCGGTAACACAAGTGTAAAGAGGAAGTAGTGTTGTGTCCTCTCTGTTCTGTTCTGCCCTGGCTGCTCTTACACAGGAAGTGATACAGTAACACAGGTGTAAAGAGGAAGTAGTGTTGTGTCCTCTCTGTTCTGTTCTGCCCTGGCTGCTCTTACACAGGAAGAGATCCGGTAACACAGGTGTAAAGAGGAAGCAGTGTTATGTCCTCTCTGTTCTGTTCTTCCCTGGCTGCTCTTACACAGGAAATGATCTGCTAACACAGGTGTAAAGAGGAAGTAGTGTTATGTCCTCTCTGTCTGTTCTTCCCTGGCTGCTCTTACACAGGAAATGATCTGCTAACACAGGTGTAAAGAGGAAGTAGTGTTATGTCCTCTCTGTCTGTTCTGCCTTGGCTGCTCTTACACAGGAAGTGATCCGGTAACACTGCATCCTACCTCATACTGGTTCTGGCTCCCACACACACATGCACGCACAAGCATCAAAGATGCACACACACACAGGCTCAAATGTATGAACACACACAAATACTCACACACACGCGTACACACACACACGCACACACACACTCACACAATTATCTCAGGCATGCTGCTAACCCAGGATGTAAAGGGAAACCATCAGTTAACTGTAATCTGCTTAAATAGAATGAATTTGCTTTTCGAATATCTATTCCAGTGTTTCAAACTCATGCACACTTAAAAAGCTCTCTCTCATTATCACCCTCACACACAACCACACATGCATGCACACAAGCACAGCAAAAAAGCATGTGCAGTAAGTAGGTGATTTCATGGGGAAATGCATTCCATCCATGCCTCTCACTCTTTCCAAACTAGAATGTCTACAGATTAAAAATGAATTATAAAACAAAAAGTGATAGCCAATAACAAAATAATTCAATGTCCCCATATAGGTATGCTTCTGAGGAATGCATAGCCTTGCCTTCCTTTTAATGCTCGCGCGTTCTGTTATAACCTAGCCTTCATACCAGTCAGAACTGTGTATATGACTATGCAAACCAGTCTTTGACAACATTAGCAAGATGATAATGTTATTACCATTATTATGCGGAAGAAAGGGAAGGTAAAAAAGGATGCAACATTGCGGGTAACAGGGACGAAACAGACACAATACACAAAGACATATATCACATGCTGGATTCTCCCCTTTAAAAAACTGTCCCGTGTAGTTGTAATATTGTCACAGCCATAACGAAACGTGTATTTTTTTCCGTTTACTCATTTGATTAGCCTATTTCAGATTCCAAAATCGACCGAAGAAATATGACAAGATTGATCATGAAATGGAACCAACCATTTAGCGGTTCACCATATGACTAGCCCTGCATTAAAAAACTTCCGAAGACATAATTTTCCTTTTCTACACTGGACTAATAGCTTATGTTCCACCATAAGCAAACAGTGAGCGATTTGTAGTCTATTCGTTGAAAAAAACTTCCGGGAAAAAAATGACATGTTGAACTTCGTTCTAGGCTACCCTCTGCGCATCAAGTAGCCTAATTCCCTTTCAATTGAGTTTATGGTAAATATAGGGACCGTTTTTATTGAACAAAATAAAATATACCAGTTACTATGTTATATCTCCATGCCATATTTAGAATTAAGCTTTTGAGTTGAAGGTTTCAGGGTCGAGTTTTTAGACTGCTATCGAGCAAAGAGCAAAAGTTTGCTCTTAAATTAATTATTAACAAAATGGGACTGGGGACCTGTGCCCGGAGTCACGTGAAGTGTGCATAAAACAATCCGCATATGTAGCCTAGCCCTAATGTCTAAATAAACTGGAATATTTCATTTGGACTTTTGTATTTCTCTTTAAGCAATTAAGCAACAGGTGAAATAAATCGTATTTCTGCACAACACAGCGGAAGAGCTAAATACGACACGTTATTACGGCGTCTTCAACACAACATAAAGTTACTGTATGCTTTTATAAGCAAGAAAACATTTTTTTTGCTTTAGGTCTATATTGTCCTCCTAAGATTTGTATATAGCCTACAGCACAGCAGGAGGCAAAAATGTATTGAGATTACAGGAAAGGTATAATACTAATACACAGAAATTATAGGCCTATAGGCTATTTCCAAATGCTTTTATGAACTTAATTTTACCAAGAATTAGGACTAATTTGGCCTTAACCACGAGAGTTGCCTATTAGGCAAGTTAAAACCGGTGATAAAGTCAGCATAACAATAACTTAAACATGCATGAATAAAAAAGAACATAAATGAAAGTTTAAGTTTCCATTCATAAACATTTATTGATGAATGGTGGGAATTTGGATATTCCATTTTGAACATGTAAGATTGAACCGTCTCCGACTGTGTTGTCTAAACAATGTTTTATGTCATTTCCTTAGACACCAGGACATCTTTTCAGAATATATCCATAGTTCACCATCATTACATTATATATAACAACATTTAGTTATTGAACACTACGTAAATATTTCCAACAATTCCCAACAGTCAACTGTTTTCCGATCGGTTTAGACTCACGGGGTTGCGGGTAACATGCGTGGAATAAAGTCAAACAATTTATTAATTTTTCAGAGAATGACACATTTTCAGATGAAGGGATTTTCCCCGCTCTTATTTGTGATTCGTCATAACACTTTTGATAAAGACAGACTGAAGCTTCACTTGATTTAAGAGCATGCATATAGGCCTATATCTGATTGGTCCTTTATGTCATTTCCTTCTTCCACACTTGTATCGAAGACAAGAAAATAAGAAAGAAAATAATTTAGTGCATTTGGACAAAATTGATATAAAAGTAGGCCTTATTTAATCTAAATAATCTTACAATATTAAAAAATAAAAAGCAACCTGTTGCGTGACAAAACCCATATTGACTGAATATTCACTGAATTAAAATATATCTTTTTGAATTATAAAGGCATCCACAGGAATCCAGAAGTAGGCTAGAAAATGCCAATCGATGAGTAGTGGGCTACACACACACCGCTATAGGCACGACGGTGTAACACACCGCACTCTGTTCAAGAGAAGATAGAATTCCAAATGTCCTGTCTGTCTTTCTCCAGGCATAATCCGAGCCTGACAAGTGAAAGGTAATGCGTCAGCGGGTTTGTGTGTTGAGAATGAGGCTCAATGTCAGAAAGGACGGCGAGAGGTGAGGAGGGGAGGAGGGTTGAGGAGACTGATGGAGGATGAAGTCCCTTCACTTTTTGGTCCCAAATCCCCCAAAAAGCGATGAGTCCAAACAAATACATAACATGCCGTTGTCATCCAAGAAAATGTAATAAGGCTATACAACGTCATCTCTATAATATTATGCCATAGGCCTACTGTTTGAATGCTCAAAACATGAAAAACATGGATGATATGAAAATGGGGTAAATTATAGCCTACAAAGAAGCCATTCAATATATATATATATATATATATATATATATATATATATAGCATAGTTACCTTTCTGTTAAATTTGACGAAATGTACTTTAGGCCTAAATTAAAGACAGGCCGATTGAGCAAGTTTTGGACGTACAGATTATGAATGATCATTTTACACTTTTGTCCCACGAAACAAAACGCACACAAATGTTTTCTTATTCCTTTTTAAAATACAAAATAACGACGACAAAACACAACGAATAAGATGTATACAGGCTATTTAAAACACTGTAATCCGAGTGATTAAACCCGAGTAAGCCTAGTAGGCTAGTTTATAACACTTATATATTTACATTACAAACCTCATTTAACACGGAACATTTACCTAACCCCATTCTCATTAAATATCGCCATAAAATGTGTAAAGAAAATAAACAAAATATGAATTTGTGTCTTTGCCAATCCCCACCTTTACGCACAGAAACTTTACGAGCCTGACAAAATTAAGAACAGTTTATTTTCCTCTTTAAAAAAAGTGACTATTTTCTAAACCGTGAAACTCACATGAAGAACTCTGGGGATGAGGGGGTGTTGTCGCTGCTGGATCCGTTTTCTCTGAAGCCGTTGGTGATGAGCTTCTCGTACTTGTCCTTGTATGCGTCCCTCTCCCTGGCCAGCCGCGACATCTCCGCCTTGAGGTGGTCCACCTGCTGGACCAGCTGCGTCTTCTCGCCCTCCAGAACATGTCTCTGCTGGACCCGCTTGTAGCGGCACGACTGGGCATAGCCTCTGTTCTTTAGGGTCCTCCTCTTCTGTTTCAGCCGGATCACCTCCTCCTTGCTGACCCCGCGAAGGTGTCGGTTCAGCTCCCGTACTGACATGGTCACCAGCTGGTCGTCCGAAAACCGGTCGTCCAGGTCCAGGTGTCCCATGTGCTGGTGGCTGCCCGCCGAGCTAGCGTTGGACGGGACCCCGGTGGAGGGGTGGTGTCCCCCGGCGTGGTGGTGATGGTGGTGGTGGTGGTGGGGACCTCCGTTCTGTGCTGCCGCTGCAGCGATAACAGCCGATACCACAGCCGCTGCTGAGCCCATCTCCTCCCCGGCCATGCCGCCTCCTGTCCCGGCCGCCCCGGCAAACTGCTGCCCTCTAGCATAGCCATCGAAGGACTGGAGCTGGTGGCTGCTGCTGATCAGCGCCTCTACCGCGTCTTCGGGGCTGAAGCCCAGCGCTTCGGGATTCAGCTGCTGTTGGTAGCCGCTCATCCAGTAAAAATCCTCCAGGTGAGCCTTCTGCTCGCTCCCGGAGCCCGGGCTGGGCGCCGAAAAGCTTGGGGAAGGGGGAACCGAGCTGCAAGGCGTGCTCATCGGGGTGGAAGACAAGGATCCCCCGGCGATCAGGCGGCTGCACTGGCTGATGCTGCGATCCGGCTCCAACGGCTCCTTTTTCACTTCAAACTTCATCAGATCGAAGTCATTAACATATTCCATGGCCAGGGGACTGGTGGGCAGGTCGGAGTTGCTCATTGCCAGTTCTGATGCCATCCTTTTGCTGCTGCTGCTGCTGACAGCAGTCCTCCAAAGGGGTTGAGCAGCACCTGTCAAAGCGGGCTGCGGTGACAAGCACTGAGCCAGTTTGATTTCTTTCTTTATTTTATCTTCTAAAAAATGTGGGAAAAACAAGGGGTTTTCTAGCCTAATTGTGCTGCACACGTTTTTGGTTTTTGAAATGTGATCTTTTTTCTCTCTCTCTGTAACTAAGTGTTTGCACAGACGCACTAGAGCAGCTCGTGCGTCGTTCTCTCCTTTTTCGCCCTCTCTCTTCTTGTCTGCACGCGGTTCTGTGTGTTTCTAACATTTAACACTTCATGCCTTCTTTTAGGATTAGTGCGCGAAATTGAAGGAGCTTCACGTGTGCGGTGTCACTGGCAAATTCCTGCCTTGAAGAGAATACAAAAAAAAAACTCCACGCCAGGCTTGACCGAGAGAGATTTTTTTTAAAAAGGGATCAACCCCCGCAGACGAGTTAAAATGCATTGCTGAGTTTTATAGGCGTCCTGACGTCAGGGCTCAAATATTAAATGGTCTTGGACTCACAGCCAATGGGCCATCTCACTCTGAGGGATAATTAGCATAATATTAGAGAATCCAATATTTTGGGAATTGACCGAGCCTATCAGTAGACAGTTAACCCTCCCCGGACTACATTTTTACATTTTAGTCATTTAGCAGACGCTCTTATCCAGAGCGACTTACAGTTAGTGAGTGCATACATTTTTCATACTGGCCCCCCGTGGGACATAAAGACAACATAAAGACAGTAAATACAAAATAAAGAAACACTACAATACATAGCCTATTGGTTATAACGTGGTCCTTTGTAACTCAATTGGTAGAGCATGGCGTTTGTAACGCCAGGGTAGTGGGTTCGATCCCCGGGACCACCCATGCGTAAAAATGTATGCACACATGACTGTAAGTCGCTTTGGAAAGAAGTTGTCTATAAATACCTACATAGGCTATAAGTGACATAAAACATAGAGTTAGTCGTCTATTAGCTACCTTATGAATAGAGTTACAGAAGTATTGACACTATTTACGTTAATCAATCAAGCTGTAGGCTACTTTTGTCAGCGTAATTAAGAGGCATATTCTATATCTTTTAAACATTGGGGTTGTAAAACGAATGTAAGATATCCAATTGCTTATAATATCTCGAAGGTTAGTGTTAGGTGGTAGTTAGTAGGCCCTAGGCCTATTATGTTGTGTGTAATTACTTAGAACTACTACGTCTTTCATTGTGGAATGATGGAGATCGATGAACGTAAACACTTTATCTTGGAACATTTACCAGTCAAATTGGAGTCACTTCTGTCAGCCTATGCGTGTATGAAACCTAATTCAGAGCTATTTGGCCTGATGGACATGTTCAATTGATAGCCTACGTATTTTCTTTGACTCTTTTCATATTCTCTGGTAGCAGTTCTTGGTCAGGGAAGTCGTTTAAAGTACACTTGTGTTTTTGTCGATAGGGTTGTGAAAGCATGGGTCCGGCCATGTGAGTGGCTGTTAGCAAACCCAACAGCGCCACCCTTCGGAATAAGACAGTAGGCCTAGGTAACGAACATTAGTAACTGCAGGTGGGTGATATATATATATTTTTTTATATATATTTTTTTAGTCATTTAGCAGACACTCTTATCCAGAGCGATTTACAGGAGCAATTAGGGTTAAGTGCCTTGCTCAAGGGCACATCGACAGATTTTTCACCTAGTCGGCTCAGAACCAGCGTCCTTTCGGTTACTGGCACAACGCTCTTAACCACTAAACTACGTACCGCCCTGATATGATCCCCTCTGAGGATGTAATGCTTCTCTGTTTCTGTTTATCATTACTTTGTGTTACGATAACACATATTAGGGGAGAGTGGGGTAAGTTTAGTCATTTTTTACATTCAGCATCACTCCGTCAAGGGAAATCTAGTATTCTTTCTAACAAAGATATCTATATATATTTCAGGATGTTGTGTATCTCTGGATAAAGTTAATGTAAACATTACAGTTTTAAAAAACATAGCTTGTCCAACAAAAGTGGTCTCTTGGCAAAACTTACCCCAGGTATGGAGTAAATTGAGCCATGGGACAGGGTAGGTTAAGCCGCCTACAAATTTCTGTACTGAATTAAATATTACTTCCAGGGCCATAACTACATATTTACATTTAGCAGACTATCTTATCCAGAGCAACTAGGGTTAAGTGCCTTGCTCAAGGGCACATCGACAGATTTTTCACCTAGTCGGCTCGGGGATTAGAACCAGCGACCTTTCGGTTATTGGCACAACGCTCTTAACCACTAAACTACCTGCCGCCCCATATGAGGACTAATGAAAAAAACAAAATAATATGTTGTACACAATAAAGAAAATCAATTACGGTTCAACATGTAAATATTGCTCCCAGTGTTGATCAAAGCTCAGAACGCTTATATTCTTGATCTGCCAGTTCTAATCGCGCTTGCCTCTTTGCGAATGAGTGGAATCATGAATAGTGGTTTGTTCGCCTTTTTAGCAGCACATTCACCACTCTCTCAAACGGCAAAGGCCTGAGACGTAAAACAAACTACCCCAGCTCGGAGTCAGCTCAAGGAGGCAATTTGAGAAGCTGCTGACAGTGTGTTTGCAAGATCCCGGAAAAAGGCCATTTTAAAACTGTCCCGTGACTCCTGCTGTGTCTACTGACATCCCCCAAACATATAAAAACCGTCTCTCTGAGAATGAGTGCACAACTGGTAAATAGTTGCTTATAGATAGGCCTATGTCAGTCAGTCAGGTGGCTAGCTGCCGGCAGAGACTTCTATTGCAGTAACATTGAACGGCTCTGGCTAGTATTACTTAGCCAGCTAAGAATGAAGTAAGAAGCTAATGTTAAACAGAGCCTACCTCAGCAGGAGCAAAAAATTGCCTACTACAATGAACAAAAATATAAACGCAACATGTAAAGTGTTGGTCACATGTTTCATGAGCTGAAATATAAAATCCCAGAAATTTCCCATACCCACAAACAGCTTATTTAGCTAAAATATTGTGCACAACTTGATTACATCCCTGTTAGTGAGCATTTCTCCTTTGCCAAGATAATCCATCCACCTGACAGGTGTGGCATATCAAGAAGCTGATTAAACAGCATGATAATTACACAGGTGCACCTTGTGCTGGGGACAATAAAAGGCCACTCTAAAATGTGCAGTTTTGTCACACAACACAATGCCACAGATGCCTCAAGTTTTGAGGGAGCGTGCAATTGGCATGCTGACTGCAAGAATGTACACCAGTGCTGTTGCCAGAGAATTTTATGTGAATTTCTCGACCATAAGCCGAATCCAACGTCGTTTTAGAGAATTTGGCAGTACTTCCAAACCACCTCACAACCGCAGACCACGTGTAACCAAGCCAGCCCAGGACCTCCACATCCGGCTTCTTCACCTGCAGGATCGTCTGAGACCAGCCAGTCGGACAGCTGATGAAACTGTGGGTTTGCACAACCGAATAATTTCTGCACAAACTGTCAGAAACCGTCTCAGGGAAGTTAATCTGCGTGCTCGTCGTCCTCACCAGGGTCTTGACCTGACTACAGTTCGGCGTCGTAACCGACTTCAGTGGGCAAATGTTCACATTCGATGGCCACTGGCACGCTGGCAAAGTGTGCTTTTCACGGATGAATCCCAGTTTCAGCTGTACTGGCAGATGGAAGGCTTCATGTGTAAGGCTTCATGTCGGCGAGGGGTTTGCTAATGTCAACGTTGTGAACAGTGTACCCCATGGTGGCAGTGGGGTTATGGTATGGGCAGGCATAAGCTATGGACAACGAACACAATTGCATTTTATCGATGGCAATTTGAATGCATGGTGATACCGTGACGAGATCCTGAGGCCAATTGTCGTGCCATTCATCCGCCGCCATAACCTCATGTTTCAGCATGATAACGCACAGCCCCATGTCGCAAGGATCTGTACACAATTCCTGGAAGCTGAAAATTTAAGCGTTTTCCAGTTCCCGCCAATATCCAGCAACTTCGCACAGCCATTGAAGAGGAGTGGGACAATATTCCACAGGCTACAATCAACAGCCTGATCAACTCTACGTGAAGGAAATGTGTTGCGCTGCATGAGGCAAATTATGGTCACACCAGATACTGACTGGTTTTCTGATCCACGCCCCTACTTAAAAAAAAAAGGTATATGTGACCAACAGATGCATATCTGTATTCCCAGTCATGTGAAATCCATAGATTAGGGCCTAATGTATTTATTTCAAGTGACTGATTTCCTTATATGAACTGTAACTCAGTAAAATCTTAGACTTGGTGAAATCTGTTTTTTGGACCTAACTTGCTCTCCTCTACAGGTTCTGCCTAAATTATACACATCCTCAAGTCTCTGGATGTGAGAGCAGATAAAGTGATAATGTCATACATTTCTGATTTTAAAAATAAGACACTAAACACACACTAAAGAGGGTGCATGGTCATAGGACCAGGACTTTTATGTCATATATGTCACTTTCACTATAAACTCTTCATAACACACCATGTCAGCCTTCAGGCCATAAAATACTTCTCTGTCTCTTTGCTCTGATATGGAGGCTATCCTCGGAGGAGTGGAGAGTAAATAACTTGTCTCTCTGTGGAGCGATTCTCACGAGGAAGCAACATCTAGAAGTACAAAGCCTCCAGCAGCACAGCACCAAGTCCCCTGTGCCTCAACACAAGTAAATATTATCCTGGTCCCTGTGAATCTTCATGGGGACTTAGTGCTAAACACAGAGGATAAACACACTGTTTTATTCATTAAAACACCAAACAGAGGAGGCTCTCTCTGAGGAGGAGGCTCTGATGGGTTGAATAAATATCAGAGATGAGAGCTGTCCCCTCTGATGCCACTGTGCTGCTGCTGTGTAAATACATAGCTAGTCATTATTAGTTAGTAGAAGAACTGTAAAGTGTAATTGCGATAAATCTCTGTAAATGAAGTGTCTTATGAAACAGTCAAACACATTTTTAAACAATGTCATTTAGACTAACTCGCTCATATAATCAAAATGATATTTCTTTATCCAAGTTGTTTATTTACTACGCAGTAATAGCTGTAATAGTAATGCACATGGTATTTTATTATAATAACGCAATTAGCGGTAATGTAATTATTTGTTTTCAATACTGTACAGTATATTATTCATATTGTTGCTGATAACGGATGGACCATACAAAGCAAGAATATAAGATTCCCTTGTTTTAGCATTTTTCTGGAAGCCATAGATAGTCCTACAGATCTTCTAGGTCATTATATTTTCTCTAGCCTGGAATCCACACAGTGTATCCCTTCGTTTCACTGTTGTTTCACTTCACCGATTCAGTCTGGACCTGCTACAATAGAAGGGCCCCCGGACTGTCAAAAAAATTACCGGTCCAATCTGTGTCCTCTCAAAAACTATGGGCACGTTTATCAGAAACTATGGGTGGGTTTATCCCAAATACCCATAGTGTTAATGAGAGACAATGTGACCTTTCTGAGTTCACCCCAGGAGAGCACAGATGTATCCTGGGTAAAATATACCCTGTGTTCCCTTCAGGGCTGGCCTGTGATTTACTGTTACTGTGACTTTACGAATTATTACATCCATTACCGGGCTCTCCTGATCGTATGAGCACTGCTTCATTTTAAAGTATGCTTACCTTTTGTTTCCCTGTAATGTTCATGTTTTCTAATATACATACGTAGTTGTGTTGTTCCATTGCTCTGGAAGGGGCGTGAGAGAGGTGTGTGTCTGTGTGGGGGAATCACTAATGATTCATCTGACAATACAGTGTGTTCACTTTACAGTACACTTTATAATGGCAAATAAACTCAGATAACTTCAATAAACCCACATTAACTACATGTAAGGAATCCACCATTACTGAGCTTGTGCTTCATAATCTCTCATTATAGCCCCAATGGGAGGTTGGCTTCATATTAACTAAGAATCACAATTTAATACCATGTATATTAAATCCTAGTCTCTCTCATAATGGGGAAGGACCAGACTGCTGCTGTTCCAATGGGCCTCATCAGATCTCAGACACTCATTTAATTAGCAGCAGAGAGAATGAAGTGTTTTGGGGGGTTTTAACTAAGTGTTGTATCTTCTGTAATGGAATGAGGGAGCTGTGAATAGCTATTAGAAGAACGGGTAACACACTTTTCTCTGCCAGTGTTTTATGAAGGGAATAAAATAATGCATATTAAGATAATAAGCTTCCACTCTCTCTCTCTCTCTCTCTCTCTCTCTCTCTCTCTCTCTCTCTCTCTCTCTCTCTCTCTCTCTCTCTCTCTCTCTCTCTCTCTCTCTCTCTCTCTCTCTCTCTCTCTCTCTCTCTTCAATACTCCTCCATCTGTCTCTAATGCACTCTAATTCAATCCTTCATTCATCAGACCTCCGCCTCACCTTTCTCCTTCAGTTTATCTGCTCTGGACCAGTGTATTTACACACTTCTATATGAAATATGACCTACAGTATCCTAATGTACTATGAGATGAGAAACGTACACTACATGACCAAAAGTATGTGGACACCTGCTTGTCAAACATCTCATTCCAAAATCATGGGCATTAATATGGAGTTGGTCCCCGCTTTGCTAATAGAACAGTCTCCACTCTTCTGGAAAGGCTTTACACTGCGGGGACATTGCTGCAGGGACTTGCTTCCCATTCAGCCACAAGAGCATTAGTGAGGTCGGGCACTGATGTTGGATGATTAGACCTGGCTCGCAGTCAGCGTTCCAATTCATCCCAAAGGTGTTCGATGGGGTTGAGGTCAGGGCTCTGTGCAGGCCAGGTCAAGTTCTTCCACACCGATCTCGACAAACCATTTCTGTATGGACCTCGCTTTGTGCACGGGGACATTGTCATTCTGAAACAGGAAAGGGCCTTCCCAAACTGTTGCCACAAAGTTGGAAGCACAGAATCGTCTAGAATGTCATTGTATGCTGTAGCGTTAAGATTTCCCTTCACTGAAACTAAGGAGGCCTAACCATGAAAAACAGCCCCAGACCATTATTCCTCCTCCACCAATCTTTACAGTTGGCACTATGCATTCGGGCAGGTAGCGTTCTCCTGGCATCCGCTAAACCCAGATTTGTCTGTCAGCCTGCCAGATGGTGAAGTATGATTCATCACTCCAGAGAACACGTTTCCACTGTTCCAGAGTCCAATGGCGGCGAGCTTTACACCACTCCAGCCGACGCTTGGCGTTGCGCAAGGTGATCTTAGGCTTGTGCGCGGCTGCTCGGCCATGAAAACCCATTTCATAAAGCTCCCGATGAACAGTTATTGTGCTGATGTTGGTTCCAGAGGCAGTTTGGAACTCGGTAGTGAGTGTTGCAACCGAGGACAGGGCGGTTTTTACGCGCTTCAGCACTCGGTGGCCCCGTTCAGTGAGCTTGTGTGGTAGACGTTTTCACTTCACAATAACAGCACTTACAGTTGACCGGGGCAGCTCTAGCAGGGCAGAACTGACTTGTTGGAAAGGTGGCATCCTATGATGGTGCCACGTTGAATGTCACTGAGCTCTTCAGGAAGGCCATTCTACTGCCAATGTTTGTCTATGGAGATTACATGGCTGTGTGCTCGATTTTATACACCTGTCAGCAACTGGTGTGGCTGAAATAGCCGAATCCACTAATTTGAAGAGGTCTCCACATACTTTTGTATATATAGTGTATGTTTCATGGGGTTCCAGTGTAAATATGACTGTCAGTTGAAGTTAACACTGACTGCCGGACTATCAGAGAGATAGCAAATTAGCTCAAAGGTATGATACATTCCAGTTCACCAGACATCACTTTTATCTCGAAAAGTAGAATAAAATAATCAGCTTTTAATTGTGGCCGAGAGCCATGCCTTATTTAAAAAAGAAAAGACACACACACACACACACACACACACACACACACACACACACACACACACACACACACACACACACACACACACACACACACACACACACACACACACACACACACACACACAAACACACCTAGCTGTGAACCCTGGGCCCTGAGCTCATCCTTTCTCATTAGACACACACTGCTACATCATTAGGCTCATTAGTGAACCACACCGTGTGTCACCCCATGTGTATGTGTGTGTGTGTGTGTGTGTATGTGTGTGTGCTTGCACGCTTGCTAGCGTGGATGCATGTGTGTCACCCCATGTAGAGAGGTGTAGGTAGCTGCTAACACTGTTCCCAATGCAGGAGAACATCTGAAAGGTAATGTTAGTCCACACACAGTCACTTTTATGTAAGGGCTTTGTACATGTTTGTAATGTGTATCCTCATAAGCTATGTTTCCCTGTAAATATGTACATATTTCTAGCTCTGTGACATTTGTTGCGACTAAGCCTTATTTTAGTAGTGTAACATCAGAACTGTGGCCTCTCATCTACTGTGATTCATGTTGCAGGTCGAGGGAGGCCTGGGCTGGGAGCTGCAACCTGTAATTCAAATGGATTTTTGGGAGGTTTGTATCATTTGATTTACACAACATGCCTACCACTTTGAAGATGCAAAATATTTTTTGGTGTGAAACAAACAAGTACTAAGACAATAAAACAGAAAACTTGAGCGTGCATAACTATTCACCCCCCCAAAGTCAATACTTTGTAGAGCCGCCTTTTGCAGCAATTACAGCTGCAAGTCTCTTGGGGCTTGTCTCTATAAGCTTGGCACATTTAGCCACTGGGATTTTTGCCCATTCTTCAAGGCAAAACTGCTCCAGCTCCTTCAAGTTGGATGGGTTCCGCTGGTGTACAGCAATCTTTAAGTCATACCACAGATTCTCCTTATTGTCCATATTCTTTCCATTTTTTTATAATGGATTTAATGGTGCTCCATAGGATGTTCAAAGTTTCTGATATTTTTTTATAACCCAACCCTGATCTGTACTTCTCCACAACTTTGTCCCTGACCTGTTTGGAGAGCTCCTTGGTCTTCATGGTGCCACTTGCTTGGTGGTGCCCCTTGCTTAGTGGTGTTGCAGACTCTGGGGACTTTCAGAACAGGTGTATATATACTGAGATCATGTGACAGATCATGTAACACTTAGATTTCACACAGGTGGACTTTATTTAACTAAATATGTGACTTCTGAAGGTAATTGGTTGCACCAGATCTTATTTAGGGGCTTCATAGCAAATGGGGTGAATACATGTGCACGCACCAATTTTCCGTTATTAATTTTTTTGCATTTTTTGAAACAAGTTATTTTTTTTCATTTCACTTCACCAATTTGGACTATTTTGGGTATGTCCATTACATGAAATCCAAATAAAAATCCATTTAAATTACAGGTTGTAATGCAACAAAATAGGAAAAACGCCAAGTGGGATGAATACTTTTGCAAGGCACTGTATGTGGCTGCTAAATGACTCAAACGTATATGTATGCTCAGCATGTGTGTGTGCATGCATGCTGTTATTTATGTGGTGTGTATACTGTAGGATATTATTTATGTGGTCGGTATACATATGAAGTTCCTCATTAGTCAGGGACCCCTACCTCTGTCATCGGGTGGGGGGGTGGGTGCAGGGCAGGCCAAATGATGGCAAAGTACCCATTCCCTCTCTTTCTTTTTCTTTCTCTCTATTTCTCCCTCTGTAAACTACATGAACATTGTGGCTATTTTCACTGGGTCAAACACGTACAATGAGTCTTTGTGAGACAGCACAGGACAGTAAAGTAGGCTACATGCCACCCTGTCTGCTCCTGTTTAACTGCTATCCTATTTGGTTCAGAGGTATGCATCAGTATGGGAATATTTTCCTTTCTTCTCTCAAGTAACAGCATACAAATGACCAGCCCAACCCTCTGCACCACTAACCATACTGCTTCCCCTTCAGAGAAAGAGAGGAGAGACAGAGGAGAAGGCCTAATACAAACACCTCAACACACAGTTTGATTAAATCTGTGTTGCTCTCCCTGATAATTCCCTCATCAGTTCTTCTTATTGGAGCATCATCCCAATAGCTCTGTGAGTAGAGGTGTGTGTGCGTGAGACCATACACACTAAACTCAGATTTCTCTGTTTCACTCTCAACTCAACCCTCAACTACCAGAGGGCGATAGAGACAATAGAACCCACAGGGGGCCTCACACAACCATCCATCAACACAGATAGCCACTACTCTCGCTCAATAGCAGACATTTTGATTTTATTAAGTTGTAGTTAAAAACCATGACGTTGTGGCCCAAAAGGCCTTCATCACATAGTTGAAGTGTAGAGGACAAGACATAGTAGGCTGTAGGTAATTAGGATGAAATGTGTGTGTGTACTAGAAAAAAAATAAAAAAATAAAGTACCCTTCTACTGGGATAGCCACTGTCCTCCTGGATAATGAAGGAATGAGGAGAGTAGGAGAGAGGAGGGTTAATCTGTGGTGGACAGGGGGATGAGTGAAGGCTGAATGATGAACAAAGCAGATGTAACGAGTGGACTTCTGATGATGGCAATATTGAGCGTAGAAATGAGATGCTTGTCAGATGTGGTTTTGAGGGAGCGAGAAAGCAGAGGGAGGGATTGTAAAAGGCGTTAATCTGGCTGCTAAATTGAGAGTTGGGCATGTTGTTTTTGTCTGGGGAGCCATGCAAAGTGTATGTGTGTTCAGGGGGTGTGTGTGCATGTGTATATGTGTTTGCTCAGAAAATGTACGTGTAAATGGTCTTAATTTCTGGGGAAGAGTTGCAGGGGAGAGGAGAGGGGTTGATAGAGCCAAGTAAGAGAAGCTCCATTTAGGACACACAGAGTGAGAGTCAAATTCAGAGAAAGAGATGGAGGGAGGATGAGAGATACAGAGAGTAAGAGAGGAGAAGCTCCATTTAGGACACACAGAGTGAGAGAGTCAGAGAGAGAGAGAGGAATGGAGGGGAGTGGAAAGTCCCTATAAGCTCTCCCTAAAACAGGCGAACAGTCTTAGCCAGGGTTAGTCATGGCTCTTTGCTCACTCACTGTAAATTTGGATGCTCTTACACAGCAACACACACACCCTTCCTGTTGCTTATCTGCTTTCAGTGCCTCACTTTGTATTGAAATCCCTCCCAGGGAATTATCCTAGCGCTAACGGTGAGCTTACTAAGCTCTGAGAAGTTTTCTCTCTGTAAGCTGCAGCGTCGTTCTCATTTAAAAAGTGTGATTAGAATGGCAAGAGTTTATTTGGAGGGAGAAAATTACCAGAAATAGTTGATCATAGTTTCCGCTGTGCATCAAATCTGACTGGGCCTCATTCTGGCCATATCATTTGAGAGATTGAATAATCTTCCCCTGGTATATGACGAGGACAAGAGAGAAAGGGGGAGAGAGAAAGAAAGAGGCTGAAGTTGTCATCGATGTATTAAGGAAGACATTTGGTTGAGCAGAATGTTGCCAGATATGTGGCAGGCCAGCTCCGATCACTCAAACTGTCCCCCTTGTCCCTCTCTCTTTCTCTCTGGCTGTCGGGAGTGTCATATATCTGGGTAGATTGTGTGTGTGTCATATACTGTCTCTAGGGCTGTGTGGTGGCAAGGGAGATCGCAGCCCAATTAGGTCCTGATAACTAATCAATAGGCAGCTTCATCCTCCAGCAGGAAGTAAAAAGAGTGGGCCCCTGGGAGACGTAGTTCACATTAAACTCCCCTCAACTCTCAACATGGAACAGTCACTAATGATACTAGAGAGTGGGAGGGAAGGAGGGATTCAGAGAGACAGAAATAACGAGAGAGAGAGAGAGAGAGAGAGAGAGAGAGAGAGAGAGAGAGAGAGAGAGAGAGAGATGCATGGAATGGGATGTGTCGTTCAGATTATTCAGTTAATAATTATGGGAGGGAAAGGAAAAGAAAGAGGGGAAGGGAGCAGGAGAGCCAAAAAGCTGATGCAGGGACACAGCTCCCTGAATGAATGCCTAGACTTTAGCTCAGCGGGCTAACAGTTGGACACATACTGTAGAATGTCCTATAGCAGTGAGCACAGAGAAGAAAGAGGAGCGGTCACCTAGTGTTAGTAGTTAGCATGTGCACTAGCTGGGTTAGGATTCCTCCTCTTAGCGAGCGTCCACCCCGTTGATGCTTGAAGGAATTTCCTGCCGCAGAACACAGGAACTATCCGTCCTCATTTCCTGTGACAGGCCATTCATAACGGCGCTGCTATGTCACTGTCTCTCTCCCTCATGAAGAAATATGGCAGCAGCCTCTGTCCCTCTTGTCCCACCTCCCTCCTTTCCTACCTCCACCCCTCATCTGTACCTTACTCCCCCTTCTGCCCCCACACACCTCCATCCCTGCCCCTCTTCACAATGACAATCTGACCTAACGCTGCATGGCCACTTCCCCAATCATTCCCCCAATGACCGTCCCCCCTCCCCCTGATAACCTGACACTATAGGGTCAATAGGGTATACCATGGAGTCAGGGGGCACAGAATACACACCACTCAAAACCTTCCCAAGTCAAGACCCACTTCAGTCAGGGCTTTAGGTCGGTTACCAACTAGTGAGGAAACTCTTCTTATTTATCACTTACTGAACCAGTAAGCAGGAACAATGTGAACTCTGAGCAGTTTGATTAGAGTGGAACTCATTCATATGAGAGGTTTGAGAGGTGTGAAATCATTGACGTCTATTAGTTCTCAAATCTCTGCTACTGATGTGCCAAAGCTGGCTTGCTGGTGTTTCTAGTGCTCCAACAGTACTTACAGTAGATCACTTGAATAGAGTCTTAGCCTGGTTTCAGAGAGGGTATGGCTGGTACGGCAACAGTTTAGGGGAAAATCTAAATCATCACAACTAGCTCTGATCAGAATTCTCTCAATCGGCCTGTTTAACTTCCTTACTCTCCTAAGAGCGACACAAAGCTCTAATCTGCTTGCTTTTATACGCCAGACATCTCGGCTATAAGACAATAGCACAATACCGCCTTCCATCTACTCTACTGATTTAACAGCAGCAGTACTTCTGGCTGCAGACTGAGATAAACACTCCATCCTTCCAACTTCATCACCAAATCAGCAGCAATAGACATCAGTGCTCAGCCCAGATCCAAAGTTTCACTGTGAGGAGAACAATGGCACGTTCCCCTTAAATCGATTGGTAATACGTCTTATCCTCTTGATGCCATCTCTAATCCATTCTGCATGGGCTCTTTTGGCAAGAAGATGGAGAGAGAGGAGGAAGAGCGAGAGGAGAGGGAGAGAGAGAGAGAGAGAGAGAGGAGAGGGAGAGAGAGGAAAGGGAGAGAGAGGAGAGGGAGAGAGAGAGAGGAGAGGGAAAGGAGAAAGAGAGAGTTGGGGGGTATTGGCTAAGTGGCCACGTATCCTGAGGAATTTGTGTTCTGCATTTTTCTGTTTTGGTGCTGGGTCTGCGTGGTTAAGCTATTTAGTCTGCTTGGCCAATGAAATAAGGTTGGCAGGATTACCGGGCTAAAGCACAGAGCCTGGTGAATCTCACTAAAACTACTGGAGCTTCTGAAGAGAGAGAAGAGAGCGAGTGGGAGACGGATGGATGGGATAGGGTAGGGGGGGGGAAATAGTTAAGGGATAGAATGAGAGAGAGAAAGAGAGAGGGATCGTGATCGGGGGAACTCCTGGCAAGGACCAAGCCAGACCTGAGGCTTTGCCAAGACGTATTGTGGCTGTTCTGGACTGGGCTCTGGTCTAAGTTTGAATCCCTCGTTAGTGACTTGTTCCAGCCACTCCAGCACTGGTTGTTCTCTTTGTCCAATGAGTTCTAAGTCCTCTAAAGGCTGGAATTCAGTCAATTGCAGATAGTGGATTTCCAGATAGCACGTTCAGAGGTGTGTTTGATTGCACAGCTGATTGTCCGGGATGGCGGGAGTTGACACTTGATTTAGAAATTCAGAATGCACTTCTGAAATTACTATCGGGAAATTCATTGAATAGCGGCTAAAAGGCTTTTGATTAGAGTTTGGCCAACCGTTGATGGAGAGAGAGAATAGAATAGAGTGAAAGATAGATAGCTCACACTTGGCTTGTAATGGCCGTAAAAATAGCAGAAGGTTTCTAACGAGCCATAAAAGCAGCAGAAGGAACATTGGGACATTAATTAGATTAGTTCATTCATGGTTCTGTGATTCTCTCTTCTGCTTCCATGCTCTGTTTTGGGGGAGAGGTGAATATCAGATTAATTCATCTCATAAAAAAGTTAAGCGTAACGCACACATACATAAGAAGAAATACATGTGTGTGGAAATACAGTGTGGTGTTCAGTCCAAGGAGTTGATGAAGAGTTTCAGTAGACCTGCAGACCTGAGTCAAATACATGAACTAGACCCATTAGAGTAGAGAGAGTTCACTCCCATGTTGTCCAATGATCTGTAGGTCTAGTTCACCATGCCTCACAGTGTAACCCTCTCTTCCCCCGTTCTCCTCACCCCCTCTCGTCACAGTGGAACCCTCCGGGCGGGGGAGGGGCCTTCGTTTAGGATGCCCTCCTCTGGTTGGCCGGTTGGCAGGGTGTCGTAGATGATGATAAATCAGACCCAGGTGTCACCTCCTCAGAGGCAGGTGAGGATTGATGGGATACAGGAGGACTATCCATCATCCCAGGCAGGCACGATATCGGAATTTGGGAAATGTGTTCCCAATCAAAGACCTGCAGTGCGAGGCAGGGTACGGAGCGCTGTTTGGGAGGCTTTACTGGAAATCAATGGTAGCCACTCAAGGTCAATGTACTACTGTTAGAAAACTCTTTACGCTCCTCTGACGGATAGATCCCTCTCTCTGTCTCTTTCTCTCTGTCTGTCTCAGAGAAGGAGTGTAAAGAGGCTTTGACAGTTCTCTATTATCTGCTCCCCTGCCCCTCGGTTAAAGGGACGGGAGAATTCTACCGGGTGTCAAAGCGACTGTCCGAGGTGATTTGTGGTGCGGCTGTGATATGGCCCTTCTCCACGTGGAACCTATAGCAGAGCTTTAGTCATTTATATGCCGGGACTGGGGCTCGGCTGAGGCTTGGGGATAGGGCTGGGGCTTGAGTTGGGACTGAGGCTGAGGCTGGGGGATAGTGTTGGAGAAAAAGTCTGGAGTTGGAGTTGGGACTGAGGGTCTGTGTGTGAGGGGTATTGGAGATCTAATAAAAGACTATGGCACCTGCCTGGCTCCTTATTCTTATAGATGATCTGTAAGTCACCTTGTCCCTGCTACTGAAGAGCATGGGAGTTGACTTAAGTTGTTTAAAGGCAGACTGTCAACCTGGCCTCATTGACTTGTTGAAGTCAACAGTGAACTTTCAAGCACAGACTGAGGAGAACACTGTCAATGATTCTAATCAGTAGCCTATGTGGCATCAATCTCAGTCACCAATATTTCAGCTCCATTCAATTAGAATGATGATCATGTTTAAGAATAGCAAATGGTAAATTTGCAAAATTGTCTCTTCATTGCTGTATTTATTTTTCCTGCTCCTCTGCAACGTTTGGATGTGGGTAATTCCTCTATTTTATTTTTTCATGTATAGCTTTGATTTGGCATCAGCCACAATGATCTACTGCACCGAATTTAAAAAAAACATTCCTTTATATAGAAGAAGTTTAGAGAGCGCATTAGTCTAAATGCTTTGTTTGTTCAAAGAGCAAACAGGCCATTTATGTATAACCAGACAGCAGACAATACATTACAGTATGTCTTTGAAGTAAAGGGGTTCTGTTATTAATTAGGTGTTTATCAAAGACAGTGTTTACATTAAAATAAATCATATTCAAACTTCTCTATCATTCTCTTTCAAATGACAAAGTATGTTATTCCAAATTTTTCTGAAAAGCACTTTATGTCTTTATCTGTTGTGGTCTAGTATTGTATTTTTGCTAGCTAGGGCCATCTATTTTAAGTTCTGCCTGTCTTCCCAGTGGCCTACTTGGTGTGTGAACTTCTGACTGCTCATAATTCGCAGATAGTTGTTGACACATCAACCAGGATCAAAGGGCAGGGCAATTTGTGACTTGCTTTGGTAATCAGTGGCTGTATTAGAGGGGGAGTGGTTTCACCTCTCCTAGGCAATCAGAAATTATTACAGGGATGTGTGCTCTCCACCTCTACTAGGCAATTAGCAATTAGTGTTAGTTCTTCAGTCTCCCCTGGTTTTTCAGCGGCAGCTGTAAGTGGCGGTCTTGTCGCTGAAACAAAGACCGTTCTGCGGAGTTGTTCGAGGAAGGAATGAGAGGAAGGCTCCACACCACTCGCTCATTTGAGTATCTTACCTCGTTATTTACAGATTATCTCATTTTGCTCTTTTGTAGCTTTGACAACTATGTGTGTGTTTCCTATACCTGTTCGCACCTCTCCCTGTAGGCTTTACAGATGCTCCCCACCCTTGGCTGCAACCCTTCTAATTTAGTGTAGCCTGTGCGCACAACCCATGTGGAATTGCGGGTCTCTGGCAGCGTTTGGAACTGCCGATCTGCAGTCAAGAACGCCGAGTTCATCTCAGCCTATGTTGCCCTTCAGTCTATTGACTTTTTGGCCCTGATGGAGACATGGATCACCCCAGAGAACACTGCTACTCCAGCTGCTCTTTCTGAATATGTTTTCTCTCATAGTCCGAGAGCATCTGGTTGTCGCGGTGGTGGCACAGGTCTACTCATTTCTCCTAAGGTAGAGATTTTCTATTTTCTCCCTCTCTCACCTGTCCATCTCTTCATTTGAATTCCATGTTGTCACTTACTTGTCCACTCAAGCTTAACATTATTGTCATCTATCGCCCACCAGGTGCCCTTGGAGAGTTTCTCAATGAGCTTGACACCTTGATAAGCTAATTTCCTGACGATGGCTTACCGCTCTTCGTACTTGGCGACTTCAACCTCCTTCGATTAATTTCTTTCCAACTCTCTCTTTCCCCTCCTTGCCTCTTTTGACCTCACCCTTTCCCAATCCCGTCCAACTCACAAGGCAGGCAATACGCTTGACCTCATCTTTACTAGAGGCTGCTCGCCTACTAATCTCACTGCAACCCCCCTCCAGGTCTCTGATCACTACCTTGTTTCCTTTTCTGTCTCCCTTTCCTCCAGCCCTAGCCACTCGGTCCCTACCCAGATGGTCATGCGCCATCGCAATCTTCACTCTCTCTCTCCCACTACTCTCTCTTCTTCTATCCTATCATCTCTCCCTTCTGCTAAATCCTTCTCCCTCTTGTCTCCTGATTCTGCCTCTTCAACCCTACTCTCCTCCCTTTCCGCATCCAATGACTCGCACTGTCCCCTTTCCTCTCTGCCCCTCCTGCTCCGTGGCTGAGTGACTCATTGCGAGCTTACAGAACAAAGCTGAGGGCATCTGAGCGAAAATGGAGGAAAACTAAACTTCCGGAGGACCTATCATCCTTTCACTCCCTCTTCTCTACCGTCTCTTTCTCTGTATCCACTGCTAAAGCCACTTTCTACCACTCTAAATTTCAAGCTTCTACCTCTAAACCTAGGAAACTATTTTCCCCCTTCTCTTCCCTACTTAATCCTCCACCCCCTCCCCGTCCCTCCTCCCTCTCTGCGGACGACTTTGTCAACCACTTTGAAAAAAAGGTTGACAATATCTTCTACTCATTCACTCAGCCTATTGAGTCCACTGGTCTCACTCACACAGAACTACCCTACGCCTTGACCTCTTTCTCCCCTCTCTCTCCAGATGTCGTCCTGTGACTAGTGAGGTCTGGCCGCCCGACAACCTGCCTGCTCGACCCCATCCCCTCCTCCCTTCTCCAGACCATCTCTGGAGACCTTCTCCCATTCCTCACTTCCCTCATCAACTCATCTCTGACCACTGGCTGCGTCCGCTCTGACTTCAAAATGGCCCGAGTTGCTCCCCTCCTCAATAACCAACACTCGACTCATCTGACGTCAGAAACTACAGACCTGCATCCCTTTTCTTTCCAAAACACTTGAGCGTGCTGTCTCAACATTCTCGTTATCTCTCTCAGAACGATCTTCTTGACCCTAACCAGTCAGGCTTCAAGACTGGTCACTTAACCGAGACTGCTCTTCTCTGTGTCACAGAGGCTCTCCACACTGCCAAAGCTGACTCTCTCCCCTTTGTTCTCATCCTCCTAGATCTATCCGCTGCATTCGACACAGTGAACCATTAGATCCTCCCCTCCACCCTCTCAGGGCTGGGCGTCTCAGGCTCTGCACACTCC
>NW_028166581.1:0-32165 GCF_964263955.1 Coregonus lavaretus
CGAAAGAGAGAGAGAGAGAGAGCGAGAGAGAGAGAGAGTGAAAGAGAGAGCGAAAGAGAGAGAGAGAGAGAGAGAGAGAGAAGAAGAGCGAAAGAGAGAGAGAGAGAGAGAGAGTGAGAGAGAGAGAGAGAGCGAGAGAGAGAGCGAGCGAGCGAGAGAGAGAGAGCGAGCGAGACAGAGAGAGCGAGCGAGAGAGAGCATTAAAACATAAAGACAGATAGACTCAACATGTCTGACAACAGAGCTAGGAGACCAGTTACCCGTGATATAAGTCAGTATTCGACGTCCTATATCAGGCGATGAAGTGGAAACCAGCCACTAGGGGCAACAGTGAGTGCTGTTACCTTCAAGTAGGCTTTGGTTTCGCTAGGGTGTTGTGGACATGGATGGCAGATGGGTGACATAAACATCTGCTTCTGGTTCTGGGGCGGCAGGTAGCTTAGTGGTTAAGAGCGTAGTGCCAGTAACCGAAAGGTCGCTGGTTCTTATACCCGAGCCGACTAGGTGAAAAATCTGTCGATGTGCCCTTGAGCAAGGCACTTAACCCTAATTGCTCCTGTAAGTCGCTCTGGATAAGAGCGTCTGCTAAATGACTAAAATGTAAATGGTTCCAAAGGTTGCATGTTTGAATCCAGCAATATAAAGTTATTTTTGTTTTATGCCTATCCCAAACCTTAACCCTTATCTTAACCATTCGGAGTTAATGCCTAATCTTAAGAAATCGGAGTTAATGCCTAACCTTAAGAAATCTGAGTTAATGCCTAACCTTAAGAATTAGGAGTTAATGCCTAACCTTAACCTTGGAATGATACAGAGAAGTAACCAAACACTTTGAAAATTGACATTTGGAACAACTTTGAAATTTGGACGTTTGAGAAACATGGATGAACGTCTAATTCTGACGTGAGACTGTGAGAGCTGGTTGAGGGGACAGTAATCAGACAGACAGACAGACAGACAGACAGACAGACAGACAGACAGACAGACAGACAGACAGACAGACAGACAGGTACATACTGTTGTCTAAATCTACACACAGTCAGATCAATCTTGTAAGACCCTCCATTGTTTTATTCTATTTGCTACAGCGGATCAATCAGGTGGAGCATCTCAGTTCATCCACCATAATTATGTACGTATGCCAGCAGCATACCCCCCTGCATACCACTGCTGGCTTGCCTCTGAAGCTAAACAGGGTTGGTCCTGGTCGGTCCCTGGATGGGAGACCAGATGCTGCTGGAAGTGGAGTTGGAGGGCCAGTAGGAGGCACTCTTTCCTCTGGTCTAAATAAATATATTTATCCCAAAGCCCCAGGGCAATGATAGGGGACATTGCCCCAGGGCAGTGATAGGGGACATTGCCCCAGGGCAGTGATAGGGGACATTGCCCCAGGGCAATGATAGGGGACATTGCCCCAGGGCAATGATAGGGGACATTGCCCCAGGGCAGTGATAGGGGACATTGCCCCAGGGCAATGATAGGGGACATTGCCCCAGGGCAGTGATAGGGGACATTGCCCCAGGGCAATGATAGGGGACATTGCCCCAGGGCAGTGATAGGGGACATTGCCCCAGGGCAATGATAGGGGACATTGCCCCAGGGCAATGATAGGGGACATTGCCCTGTGTAGGGTGCTGTCTCTCGGATGGGACGTTGAACGTGTGTCCTGACTCTCTGTGTTCACTAAAGATCCCGTGGCACTTATTCTAAGAGTAGGGGTGTTAACCCCGGTGTCCTGGCTAAATTCCCAATTTGGCTGTCAAACCATCATGGCCACCTAATTATCCCCAGCCTCCAATTGGCTCATTCATCTCCCCTTCAACTATTCCCCAGGTTGTTGCTTGTAAATGAGAATGTGTTCTCAGTCAACTTACCTGGTAAAATACATTTAACACATTGTCTATGGACCTGCCTGTCTGTCTCTCAAGGGACTGAGTAGATAAACACCACTAGGCAGTTCTTATGTAGACAGCTCAGATGTATTTCCCATAACCTGTGTGTGCTTGATGTTGGAGAGCCTCGCTGTTATGTACAATATAGCCTACACAGAAACAGACGCGATTTCTGGGCAAACAAAGCATTTTTCGTTTGAATAATTCACAGAACACTTGGCGACACTCCCTTGGCATCCTTGCGTTAGAAATGGAACAGCACGGTGGTCTATGGTGGCAGGCCCTATACCTAAACAAGCGTCCCTGCTATGCTAGTCTACAGTATTACGTAATGCTGGTGGCAGAGTGGCACAGCAGGAAGCTACAATAGGACGTGTTCACTTTGAATAAAGATTACAAGGCAAAAGATAAACAGTTTAGAGGTATAGGGCCTTATCAACAATCATCGCATATAAGACAAGCTCACTGCATCCTTCATTGTCAAAACCTTTAGATGCAATAGGTATGTATCACTATTCATAGGATATCGACAACTATACAATGAATAGCATTCCCGTCATCAAATAGTGTCTATGACTGCCTACAGTAACCTAGGCTATAGGCTACACCATCAGTCATTAGGCTAGGGCTATTACAACCGGATCGAATATTAAACCCATATCACTCTGCTTGTGATTGGTCTAATATTCGGTTTGTGTTGGACGTAACACATATCGGTGTAATAGAGCTGAAAGAGGAATAAGCGATGCTGCAGCAGAAAAGCTAACCGAAGGAAGGGATGGCTTTTCTCTCTCTCTCTCCCTCCCTCCCTCCCGCTCTCTCGCACCGCTAAACAGAAAATAGCATTGCGGTGCTCCGGCCAGCATGAATCTGCATTGCACTCTGCTCTTACCTGTCGATTGAACCCCGTCACTTCCCCGGATTGAACCGAAGCCTCGCAAGTCTTTCACCAAACGGAGATGTATTTTATCGCCAGCATCACCATCCTACCAGCTGCATCCACAGGGAATGGCGGAGAGCGGGGGATGTTATTGAATTGTTGACGCTACGACGCGATGCATCATTTCGTATCGGAAGCGACGAGGACAGAATATGAGGGAATATGCGTGAAATCGGGATGATTGTCCTGTGTTGTTTGTTTAATCGGCGCTTTATTCCACGGTGTCAGCGAAGATAAATATCTGATGCGTTCGAATCAGTGTGGGAGAGAGAGACAGAGAGACACAGAGAGAGAACGAGAACCCTGTAAATAGAAAGCAACATAACATCGCCTGGCTCAACATCAGCGGAACTCAACAGAGGAGGAGAGGAAGAGATGAGGCTGCGGCGGTACTCTCTCTTTCGTTCTCTCTCAATTCAATTTCAATTCAAAGGGGCATTATTGTTATGGGAAACGTGTTTACTTTGCCAAAGCAAGTGAAATAAACAAGAAACAAAAGTGAAATAAACAATAAACAAAAGTGAGAACACACGAAACAATATCAACAAAAAACAATTAGAAATGAACAGTAAACATTGTACTCACAGAGGTTTGAAAAAGATCAAGACATTTCCAGTGTTATATTATCAGCTATGTACAGTGTTTTAGCAATGTGTAAATAGTTGTAGTAGGAATAGTAGGGGAAGATAAATAGACAGATATATATTGGTGGTATTTCCATTCTCTCTCATCTTCTCTCTCTCAGAGCCCAGGCGGCACCAAACACGCCAAAAACAAAGGGTTCATAATAAACCCATTCATTCATTCACCCCCACTGAACCACTCACAACCCTAACCTATACCGTACTGTGGTCTAACATTAAGATACATTCATCCAATTGTACACAAGGTCCAACATAAATGTGACTTCCCTTTAGCTGTTCTGGCTGGGACAAGCCAAGGCTCCTGCTCCTATGAGCTGTTCTGGCTGGGACAAGCCAAGGCTCCTGCTCCTATGAGCTGTTCTGGCTGGGACAAGCCAAGGCTCCTGCTCCTATGAGCTGTTCTGGCTGGGACAAGCCAAGGCTCCTGCTCCTATGAGCTGTTCTGGCTGGGACAAGCCAAGGCTCCTGCTCCTATGAGCTGTTCTGGCTGGGACAAGCCAAGGCTCCTGCTCCTATGAGCTGTTCTGGCTGGGACAAGCCAAGGCTCCTGCTCCTATGAGCTGTTCTGGCTGGGACAAGCCAAGGCTCCTGCTCCTATGAGCTGTTCTGGCTGGGACAAGCCAAGGCTCCTGCTCCTATGAGCTGTTCTGGCTGGGACAAGCCAAGGCTCCTGCTCCTATGAGCTGTTCTGGCTGGGACAAGCCAAGGCTCCTGCTCCTATGAGCTGTTCTGGCTGGGACAAGCCAAGGCTCCTGCTCCTATGAGCTGTTCTGGCTGGGACAAGCCAAGGCTCCTGCTCCTATGAGCTGTTCTGGCTGGGACAAGCCAAGGCTCCTGCTCCTATGAGCTGTTCTGGCTGGGACAAGGCAAGGCTCCTGCTCCTATGAGCTGTTCTGGCTGGGACAAGCCAAGGCTCCTGCTCCTATGAGCTGTTCTGGCTGGGACAGGCCAAGGCTCCTGCTCCTATGAGCTGTTCTGGCTGGGACAAGCCAAGGCTCCTGCTCCTATGAGCTGTTCTGGCTGGGACAGGCCAAGGCTCCTGCTCCTATGAGCTGTTCTGGCTGGGACAAGCCAAGGCTCCTGCTCCTATGAGCTGTTCTGGCTGGGACAAGCCAAGGCTCCTGCTCCTATGAGCTGTTCTGGCTGGGACAAGCCAAGGCTCCTGCTCCTATGAGCTGTTCTGGCTGGGACAAGCCAAGGCTCCTGCTCCTATGAGCTGTTCTGGCTGGGACAAGCCAAGGCTCCTGCTCCTATGAGCTGTTCTGGCTGGGACAAGCCAAGGCTCCTGCTCCTATGAGCTGTTCTGGCTGGGAAAAGCCAAGGCTCCTGCTCATATGAGCTGTTCTGGCTGGGACAAGCCAAGGCTCCTGCTCCTATGAGCTGTTCTGGCTGGGACAAGCCAAGGCTCCTGCTCCTATGAGCTGTTCTGGCTGGGACAAGCCAAGGCTCCTGCTCCTATGAGCTGTTCTGGCTGGGACAAGCCAAGGCTCCTGCTCCTATGAGCTGTTCTGGCTGGGACAAGCCAAGGCTCCTGCTCCTATGAGCTGTTCTGGCTGGGACAAGCCAAGGCTCCTGCTCCTATGAGCTGTTCTGGCTGGGACAAGCCAAGGCTCCTGCTCCTATGAGCTGTTCTGGCTGGGACAAGCCAAGGCTCCTGCTCCTATGAGCTGTTCTGGCTGGGACAAGCCAAGGCTCCTGCTCCTATGAGCTGTTCTGGCTGGGACAAGCCAAGGCTCCTGCTCCTATGAGCTGTTCTGGCTGGGACAAGCCAAGGCTCCTGCTCCTATGAGCTGTTCTGGCTGGGACAAGGCAAGGCTCCTGCTCCTATGAGCTGTTCTGGCTGGGACAAGCCAAGGCTCCTGCTCCTATGAGCTGTTCTGGCTGGGACAGGCCAAGGCTCCTGCTCCTATGAGCTGTTCTGGCTGGGACAAGCCAAGGCTCCTGCTCCTATGAGCTGTTCTGGCTGGGACAGGCCAAGGCTCCTGCTCCTATGAGCTGTTCTGGCTGGGACAAGCCAAGGCTCCTGCTCCTATGAGCTGTTCTGGCTGGGACAAGCCAAGGCTCCTGCTCCTATGAGCTGTTCTGGCTGGGACAAGCCAAGGCTCCTGCTCCTATGAGCTGTTCTGGCTGGGACAAGCCAAGGCTCCTGCTCCTATGAGCTGTTCTGGCTGGGAAAAGCCAAGGCTCCTGCTCATATGAGCTGTTCTGGCTGGGACAAGCCAAGGCTCCTGCTCCTATGAACTGTTCTGGCTGGGAAAAGCCAAGGCTCCAGCAAGGCTACTTACTAATAATAATAATTATACCAGTTCAAATTCCTATTCTTGTCAGAATGGAATCACCATGGAAATACACCAGCAGACAGGCAGAGTGCAGACAGTTAGAGAGAGAGAGAGAGAGAGAGAGAGAGAGAGAGAGAGAGAGAGAGAGAGAGAGAGAGAGAGAGAGAGAGAGAGAGAGAGAGAGAGAGAGAGAGAGAGAGAGAGACAGAGAGAGAGAGAGACAGAGAGAGAGAGAGAGAGAGAGGGGGGGGGGGAGAGAGAGAGAGAGAGAGAGAGAGAGCTCTATTGAAAGATGAACTGAATGTTTTGTGTGGCAATGCTTTTAGGCTACACTAATATGAAAGGAGAAGGCTTTGCTACAGGTATGTGCTTTGTTTGAGATGTTTTATTAGATGATACTCAGTAATAGACCTACTCTGTGTTTTGAGATGTTTTGTTACATGATACTCAGTAATAGACCTACTCTGTGTTTGAGATGTTTTATTACATGATACTCAGTAATAGACCTACTCTGTGTTTGAGATGTTTTATTACATGATACTCAGTAATAGACCTACTCTGTGTTTGAGATGTTTTATTACATGATACTCAGTAATAGACCTTCTCTGTGTTTGAGATGTTTTATTAGATGATACTCAGTAATATACCTACTCTGTGTTTGAGATGTTTTATTAGATGATACTCAGTAATAGACCTACTCTGTGTTTGAGATGTTTTATTACATGATACTCAGTAATAGACCTACTCTGTGTTTGAGATGTTTTATTAGATGATACTCAGTAATAGACCTACTCTGTGTTTGAGATGTTTTATTACATGATACTCAGTAATAGACCTACTCTGTGTTTGAGATGTTTTATTAGATGATACTCAGTAATAGACCTACTCTGTGTTTGAGATGTTTTATTACAGTCTGGCAAATATCTATAGGCTTATTTTTGCCAGCAGTAGACAGTCAAATAAGGGCAATGGCAATCATTATTAGTGGGCTGTAGCCTATCTATCTATATGTCACACACACACACACACACACACACACACACACACACACACACACACACACACACACACACACACACACACACACACACACACACACACACACACACACACACACACACACACACACACACACACACACACACACACACACACTAGGGGGAGATAAGAGGGAGAGATGGAGAGATGGGGATGTTAAAATAGCTCCTTCTGCTGTCTGAAGTAAGACTAACAGTACTGTTGAGTACAGCAGTAAACACCACCCACCAGCTATATACACACAGAGCTCAGCCAGCCACACAACCCATAGGCTGGGGAGGGAGAGAGAAGGGAGAGAGAGAGAGAGAGAGAGAGAGAGAGAGAGAGAGGTGGAGAGGTGGAGGGGTGGAGAGGTTAAGGGGTGGAGGGGTGGGGGGGTTAAAGGGTGGAGGGATGGAGGGATGGAGGGATGGAGGGATGGAGGGATGGAGAGGTTAAGGGGTGGAGGGTCTGATGATGCAGAGTGAGCCAGGATGTTAAGTTAGAGGCAGAGAGATGAGGCCCCTAGAAGCCCCTCTCACTATCCCTAGTCCTTACACGCGCACACGCACACACACGCACTCACACAACCATCCACTACCTCCGGGATCGACCTACTTCTCCCTGCTAGCTTCAGCCTTAAGTGAAATACACTGACAAGACACAACCTAGAAAACACAACACAGCAAACTACAGAACAGGCCAAAAAAACAGGGAGAGACACAGAGACACAAAGAAGAGAGAGAGAGAGAGAGAGAGGGGGGGAGAGGAATATTACAGAGTAGCGAGAGGGAGTGGGAGAGAGAGAGAGAGAAACGAGAGAGAGGGTTGTAATGGTTCGCTGTTTCTCTTGTCACTGCCATACAGAGGGGAAAAAAGTATTTAGTCAGCCACCAATTGTGCAAGTTCTCCCACTTAAAAAGATGAGAGAGGCCTGTAATTTTCATCATAGGTACACGTCAACTATGACAGACAAAATGAGATTTTTTTCCCCAGAAAATCACATTGTAGGATTTTTTATGAATTTATTTGCAAATTATGGTGGAAAATAAGTATTTGGTCAATAACAAAAGTTTCTCAATACTTTGTTATATACCCTTTGTTGGCAATGACACAGGTCAAACGTTTTCTGTAAGTCTTCACAAGGTTTTCACACACTGTTGCTGGTATTTTGGCCCATTCCTCCATGCAGATCTCCTCTAGAGCAGTGATGTTTTGGGGCTGTCGCTGGGCAACACGGACTTTCAACTCCCTCCAAAGATTTTCTATGGGGTTGAGATCTGGAGACTGGCTAGGCCACTCCAGGACCTTGAAATGCTTCTTACGAAGCCACTCCTTCGTTGCCCGGGCGGTGTGTTTGGGATCCTTGTCATGCTGAAAGACCCAGCCACGTTTCATCTTCAATGCCCTTGCTGATGGAAGGAGGTTTTCACTCAAAATCTCACGATACATGGCCCCATCCATTCTTTCCTTTACACGGATCAGTCGTCCTGGTCCCTTTGCAGAAAAACAGCCCCAAAGCATGATGTTTCCACCCACATGCTTCACAGTAGGTATGGTGTTCTTTGGATGCAACTCAGCATTCTTTGTCCTCCAAACACGACGAGTTGAGTTTTTACCAAAATGGTTTCATCTGACCATATGACATTCTCCCAATCCTCTTCTGGATCATCTAAATGCACTCTAGCAAACTTCAGACGGGCCTGGACATGTACTGGCTTAAGCATGGGGACACGTCTGGCACTGCAGGATTTGAGTCCCTGGCGGCGTAGTGTGTTACTGATGGTAGGCTTTGTTACTTTGGTCCCAGCTCTCTGCAGGTCATTCACTAGGTCCCCCCGTGTGGTTCTGGGATTTTTGCTCACCGTTCTTGTGATCATTTTGACCCCACGGGGTGAGATCCTGCGTGGAGCCCCAGATCGAGGGAGATTATCAGTGGTCTTGTATGTCTTCCATTTCCTAATAATTGCTCCCACAGTTGATTTCTTCAAACCAAGCTGCTTACCTATTGCAGATTAAGTCTTCCCAGCCTGGTGCAGGTCTACAATTTTGTTTCTGCTGTCCTTTGACAGCTCTTTGGTCTTGGCCATAGTGGAGTTTGGAGTGTGACTGTTTGAGGTTGTGGACAGGTGTCTTTTATACTGATAACAAGTTCAAACAGGTGCCATTAATACAGGTAATGAGTGGAGGACAGAGGAGACTCTTAAAGAAGAAGTTACAGGTCTGTGAGAGCCAGAAATCTTGCATGTTTGTAGGTGACCAAATACTTATTTTCCACCATAATTTGCAAATAAATTCATTAAAAATCCTACAATGTGATTTTCTGGAGAAAAAAAATCTCAATTTGTCTGTCATAGTTGACGTGTACCTATTATGAAAATTACAGGCCTCTCTCATCTTTTTAAGTGGGAGAACTTGCACAATTGGTGGCTGACTAAATACTTTTTTCCCCCACTGTATGTGCCAGGGCCACTCAGCGGTGGGGGTTGGGGGAGAGAAAGCAAGGGGTTGAGATGAGAGAGGGATGGAGGGAGGGGATGAAAGAGGGAGAGAGAGGTTCCTCAGAGTGGATAGTCTTGGCAGTTGGTCTCTGAGAGGATTTGGTCTTTCAAAGCATTTCTCTGTCCACATTCCCTCTACCAGTGCAGATCGAGAAAAAGGATGGAGTGAAGGAGGGAGGGAGGGAGGGAGGGAGGGAGAGAGTAGTCTGCCTTATCAGTGTTAGACCAGCTGGTGACCTGAAACTTTGGACACTGCTGTTCAATCAAAGCCTGAAACCAGAAGTTTCTGGAGTAAGCCAAATAATTGTATTTGTCTGTTTATATGTTTTTCTCTCTCTCAGGGGCAGTCAAGCATGGGCGTGAGAGAGAGAGAGAGAGAGAGAGAGAGAGATAGAGAGAGAGAGAGAGAGAGAGAGAGAAGGAGAGAGAGAGAAGGAGAGAGAGAGAGAGAGAGAGAGAAGGAGAGAGAGAGAAGGAGATAGATAAGAGTTGTGAAGTACAGAGACAGTGTCTAAACTCTGGTGTCCAAACACCCAGCGCGCCCTAGACCTTCTGTCTGAGGACCGACTAGGATCACCCAGCCACATAATAATACACACAGGCACAAATGACCTGAGAACACAGCAGGAAAGGGTGGCCACATCACTCAAGGGAGTGATAGAAAAAGCTTCTTCTACTTTCCCCAACGCACAAGTGGTTATCTCAACCCTGTTACCACGAAAATACTTCCACCCTGCTACCATACAGCGGGTAAACGCAAGTATTTCCCGTGAATGTGCATAAAAACCAAATGTCTTCCTGGCCCACCACTCCACCCTGGACGTAAACAGCCTTTATGACCAGGTCCACCTATACAAGGCAGCAGTGCCCACCTTCGCCCGGACCCTAAAGGATATCGCCCTCAACCGCAGACCCAACACCTCACACAGGAGCAACAGATCAACAGACACCCCGCCCAGACCAGCGAGACACTCTCCCAGACCTGCGGGACCCCCCCCCCAGGACCTACACATAGAGGACCCCCGCAGAGAGGACCTACATCCAGACCACAGCACCATCAACCACATCTACACCCCCACCCCCACCAATTAACTCCCCCCCAAGTCAACCATGCCCACACCCCATTTAGGCCCCCTCAGATCAGACCTATGCCCCTCCTACCCACCCCAAGCCCCCCACTCCCACAAAGAGGGCCTCAACATGAAAGTCACACATACGCCCAGGCCGTGAGCAGGCAAACAGGCCCAACACCCACTCTTACACTAGCCCAAGCCAATGGCATGTACCAGATGCTCAGCAGGCTCTGCTCACAATTACTGGCCTGAGGCCAAACCACACAACCAACAACATTAGACACTTTATGGAACACAAAGCCTTCACTATTTCATCCTGGAATATCCAAGGCCTGAGGTCATCTGCCTTTGGCCTAAAGAGCAGGAATCTGAACTTCACCAAAGAAATCGGAAATACAGACATTGTCATCCTACAAGAAACATGGTATAGAGGAGACGGACCCACTGGTTGCCCTCTAGGTTACAGAGAGCTGGTAGTCCCATCCACCAAACTACCAGGTGTGAAACAGGGAAGGGACTCAGGGGGTATGCTAATTTGTTATAGAGCAGACCTAACTCACTCTATTAAATTAATCAAAACAGGAACATTTTACATTTGGTTAGAAATTCAAAAGGAAATTATCTAGCGGTCCTCTGTAGCTCAATTGGTAGAGCATGGTGCTTGTAACGCCAAGGTAGTGGGTTTGATCCCCAGGACCACCCATACGTAAAAATGTATGCACACATGACTGTAAGTCGCTTTGGATAAAAGCGTCTGCTAAATGGCATATTATTATTATTATTATCTCAACTGAGAAAAATCTCCTCCTGTGTGCTACCTATATCCCCCCACTAGAATCCCCATAATTTAATGAAGACAGTTTCTCCATCCTGGAGGGGGAAATCAATCATTTCCAGACCCAGGGACATGTACTAGTCTGTGGCGACCTAAATGCCAGAACTGGACAAGAACCTGACACCCTCAGCACACAGGGGGACAAACACCTACCTGGAGGTGACAGCATTTCCTCCCCCATATGCCCCCCTAGGCACAACTACGACAAAAACGGGTCACGACTCCTGCAGCTCTGTCGCACACTGGGTATGTACATAGTCAATGGTAGGCTTCGAGGGGATTCCTATGGTAGGTACACCTATAGCTCATCTCTTGGCAGTGGTACTGTAGACTACTTTATCACTGACCTCAACCCAGAGTCTCTCAGAGCGTTCACAGTCAGCCCACTGACACCCCTATCTGTCACGGATTCAGCCGAGGCTGCTCCTCCTCCCTGCTCGGCCAGGCTTCGGCTTTCGTCGTCCCCGGAGTACTAGCTGCCACCGATCTATGTTTCGGTGTTTGACTTGTTGTGTCTGATTGTGTACACCTGTTCCCCATTATGTTGTATGGTATTCCCTATTTAACCCTCTGTCGTGCATTGTGTGTTGTGTGTTATTGTTTGTGTCATCGGCAGCGTGCGGGTTGTTAGTTTTTCTCCGTTGTTTGGAGACTGTTTATTTTCACTGGCGACTTTCATTAAAGTACGGTTTCCAGTAGCTCTGTGTCCTGCGTGTGACTTCGCCTACCGCATTCCACTGTCGCCGTTCTGACACTATCAGACCACAGCAAAATCACAGTCTACTTGAACAGAGCAATACTCAATCATGAGGCATCAAAGCCAAAGGAACTGAATAATATTAAGAAATGCTATAGATGGAAGGAAAGTAGTGTTGAAACCTACCAAAAAACAATTAGGAAACAACAAATTCAATCCATTCTAGACAACTTCCTGGACAAAACGTTCCACTGTAATAGTGAAGGTGTAAACTTGGCAGTAGAAAACCTAAACAGTATATTTGACCTCTCAGCTTCCCTATCAAATCTAAAAATATCTAACAGAAAACCAAAGAAAAGTAATAACAGTGATAAATGGTTTGATGAAGAATGCAAAAACCTAAGAAAGAAATTGAGAAACCTATCCAACCAAAAACATAGAGACCCAGAAAACCTGAGCCTACGCCTATGGTGAATCACTAAAACAATACAGAAATACACTACGGAAAAATAAGGAACAGCATGTCAGAAATCAGCTCAATGTAATTGAAGAATCCATAGACTCTAACCACTTCTGGGAAAATTGGAAAACACTAAACAAACAACAACACGAAGAGCTATCTATCCAAAACGGAGATGTATGGGTAAACCACTTCTCCAATCTTTTTGGCCCTATAACAGAGAACAAACAGCAAAAAAATATACATGATCAAATGCAAATCTTAGAATCAACTATTAAAGACTACCAGAACCCACTGGATTCTCCAATTACATTGAATGAACTACAGGACAAAATACAAACCCTCCAACCCAAAAAGTCCTGTGGTGTTGATGGTATCCTCAATGAAATGATAAAATATACAGACCACAAATTTCAATTAGCTATACTTAAACTCTTTAACATCATCCTTAGCTCTGGCATCTTCCCCAATATTTGGAACCAAGGACTGATCACCCCAATCCACAAAAGTGGAGACAAATTTGACCCCAATAACTACCGTGGGATATGCGTCAACAGCAACCTTGGGAAAATCCTCTGCATTATCATTAACAGCAGACTAGTTCATTTCCTCAGTGAAAACAATGTACTGAGCAAATGTCAAATTGGCTTTTTACCAAATTACCGTACGACAGACCACGTATTCACCCTGCACACCCTAATTGACAAACAAACAAACCAAAACAAAGGCAAAGTCTTCTCATGCTTTGTTGATTTCAAAAAAGCTTTTGACTCAATTTGGCATGAGGGTCTGCTATACAAATTGATGGAAAGTGGGGTTGGGGGAAAAACATACGACATTATAAAATCCATGTACACAAACAATAAGTATGCGGTTAAAATTGGCAAAAAACACACACATTTCTTTCCACAGGGCCGTGGGGTGAGACATGGATGCAGTTTAAGCCACACCCTCTTCAACATATATATCAATGAATTGGCGAGGGCACTAGAACAGTCTGCAGCACCCGGCCTCACCCTACTAGAATCTGAAGTCAAATGTCTTCTGTTTGCTGATGATCTGGTGCTTCTGTCACCAACCAAGGAGGGCCTACAGCAGCACCTAGATCTTCTGCACAGATTCTGTCAGACCTGGGCCCTGACAGTAAATCTCAGTAAGACAAAAATAATGGTGTTCCAAAAAAGGTCCAGTTGCAAGGACCACAAATACAAATTCCATCTAGACACCGTTGCCCTAGAGCACACAAAAAACTATACATACCTCGGCCTAAACATCAGCGCCACAGGTAACTTCCACAAAGCTGTGAACGATCTGAGAGACAAGGCAAGAAGGGCCTTCTATGCCATCAAAAGGAACATAAAATTTGACATACCAATTAGGATCTGGCTAAAAATACTTGAATCAGTTATAGAACCCATTGCCCTTTATGGTTCTGAGGTCTGGGGTCCGCTCACCAACCAAGAATTCACAAAATGGGACAAACACCAAATTGA
Source organism: Coregonus lavaretus (assembly GCF_964263955.1). Classification (NCBI taxonomy): domain Eukaryota; kingdom Metazoa; phylum Chordata; class Actinopteri; order Salmoniformes; family Salmonidae; genus Coregonus; species Coregonus lavaretus. The sequence continues at coordinate 13,832 of NW_028166581.1, forward strand.
GACTCTGCATGCAGAATTCTGCAAAAACATCCTCTGTGTACAACGTAAAACACCAAATAATGCATGCAGAGCAGAATTAGGCCAACACCCGCTAATTATCAAAATCCAGAAAAGAGCCGTTAAATTCTATAACCACTTAAAAGGAAGTGATTCCCAAACCTTCCATAACAAAGCCATCACCTACAGAGAGATGAACTTGTTGAAGAGTCCCCTAAGTAAGCTTGTCCTGGGGCTCTGTTCACAAACACAAACAGACCCCACACAGCCCCAGGACAACAACAACAACAACACAACTAGACCCAACCAAATCATGAGAAAACAAAAAGAGAATTACTTGACACATTGGAAAGAACAAACAAAAAAACTGAGCAAACTAGAATGCTATTTGGCCCTAAACAGAGAGTACACAGTGGCAGAATACCTGACCACTGTGACTGACCCAAACTTAAGGAAAGCTTTGACTATGTACAGACTCAGTGAGCATAGCCTTGCTATTGAGAAAGGCTGCCGTAGGCAGACCTGGCTCTCAAGAGAAGACAGGATATGTGCACACGGCCCACAAAATGAGGTGGAAACTGAGCTGCACTTCCTAACCTCCTGCCAAATGTATGACCATATTAGAGACACATATTTCCCTCAGATTACAGCGATCCACAAAGAATTCGAAAACAAACCCAATTTTGATAAACTCCCTTATCTACTGGGTGAAAAACCACAGTGTGCCATCACAGCTGCAATATTTGTGACCTGTTGCCACAAGAAAAGGGCAACCAGTGAAGAACAAACACCATTGTAAATACAACCCATATTTATGTTTATTTATTTTCCCATTTGTACTTTAACTATTTGCACATTGTTACAACACTGTATATATACATAATATGACATTTGAAATGTCTTTATTCTTTTGAAACTTCTGAGTGTAATGTTTACTGTTAATATTTATTGTTTATTTCACTTTTGTTTACTATCTACTTCACTTGCTTTGGCAATGTTAACACACGTTTCCCATGCCAATAAAGCCCTTAAATTGAAAAAAAAATTGAAATTGAAAAGGAAAAAATTGTGAATTTCTCAATTCTCTCCCACCCCCTCCTCTCTATTTCTCATTCTCCCTCTCTCTCTCCCTCTCTCTCCCTCCCTCTCTCCCTCCCTCTTCATCTCCATACATCTCCTCTGTCCCCCTTGCACCCTCTCTCCAGCTCTCTCCACCCCCTCTCCTTCTCTCTCTCAATTCAATTCAAATTGCTTTATTGGCGTAACAATGTACATATTGCCAAAAGCGTACTTTGGAAATTAAGTGATTCATTTACAATATTAACCCTCAAGCTACCAACATATTTGACATACATCGATTACCAACTGAACCGAAGAAGAAACTATTTTAGAAAAGTCTACAATCACAGAATAATATCAATTTATTTCTCATTAAAACATAATTACACAAGTAATTAATGTTATCTGAAATAGAAAATTACCAAAACAGACTGTTATTTTAACAAAATTACAGTTAAATTGCATAATCTATAATAATAATAATAATCTGTCAAATGAAAATATAAAATTGTCCTTTATAGAATGTGCAGTTTTTTTCCACATCAGTCCTAAAAAGCTAATTTACCATCATTTGATTATAGTATCATTTAGTTTTCAGAATTTTGAAAAAATATTAATTTAGTGATATTTATGTTGTAAAAACGACTGCCATTTAAAGTGGCAGTACACCAAAAATGTAAATATATATATTTTTTTATTGATAAAAATCCATTCAATTCACTTCAAAAAGTGATCCTGAGAGACAGTGACCAACAATATGGCTTAGTTTTCTTTATTGACTTACCCCACAGCTAGCATTAGCATCACTGCTAGTGAAACAATGGGAGTGGTAGGGGCTATGGCAGGATGCTTTGAAAATCATGCTGAAAACCATTAAGTTACTATAAACCAAATAGTACAGCACCCGCAATACCTTAACAAGTTGCACATAAAGAATATTGGAGGATGTTATAGGAATTCTGGTATTTATATAATATTTTCAGTAGAATATTTTTCTGAGAATACACACCAATACAGCACTATGTGTACATTCAGAGGGTAGCAGTTCTACCTAGTAGTTATACCACTGACAGACTTCATGAGCAGCTGGGTTCTGTAGTATTTATACCACTGACAGACTTTATGAGCAGCTGGGTTCTGTAGTACAGTTCTACCTAGTAGTTCTACCACTGACAGACTTTATGAGCAGCTGGTTTCTGTAGTATTTATACCACTGACAGACTTTATGAGCAGCTGGGTTCTGTAGTACAGTTCTACCACATATTTATACCACTGACAGACTTTATGAGCAGCTGGGTTCTGTGGTACAGTTCTACCACGTATTTATACCACTGACAGACTTTATGAGCAGCTGGGTTCTGTAGTATTTATACCACTGACATACTTTATGAGCAGTTGGGTTCTGTAGTATTTATACCACTGACAGACTTTATGAGCAGCTGGGTTCTGTGGTACAGTTCTACCACGTATTTATACCACTGACAGACTTTATGAGCAGCTGGGTTCTGTAGTATTTATACCACTGACAGACTTTATGAGCAGCTGGGTTCTGTGGTACAGTTCTACCACGTATTTATACCACTGACAGACTTTATGAGCAGCTGGGTTCTGTAGTATTTATACCACTGACAGACTTTATCAGCAGTTGGGTTCTGTAGTATTTATACCACTGACAGACTTTATGAGCAGTTGGGTTATGTGGTACAGTTCTACCACGTATTTATACCACTGACAGACTTTATGAGCAGCTGGGTTCTGTAGTACAGTTCTAAGTAGTAGTTCTACCACTGACAGACTTTATGAGCAGTTGGGTTCTGTGGTACAGTTCTACCACGTATTTATACCACTGACAGACTTTATGAGCAGCTGGGTTCTGTAGTACAGTTCTACCACGTATTTATACCACTGACAGACTTTATGAGCAGCTGGGTTCTGTAGTACAGTTCTACCACGTATTTATACCACTGACAGACTTTATGAGCAGCTGGGTTCTGTAGTACAGTTCTAAGTAGTAGTTCTACCACTGACAGACTTTATGAGCAGTTGGGTTCTGTGGTACAGTTCTACCACGTATTTATACCACTGACAGACTTTATGAGCAGCTGGGTTCTGTAGTACAGTTCTACCACGTATTTATACCACTGACAGACTTTATGAGCAGCTGGGTTCTGTAGTACAGTTCTACCACATATTTATACCACTGACAGACTTTATGAGCAGCTGGGTTCTGTAGTATTTATACCACTGACAGACTTTATGAGCAGCTGGGTTATGTAGTATTTATACCACTGACAGACTTTATGAGCAGCTGGTTTCTGTAGTATTTATACCACTGACAGACTTTATGAGCAGCTGGTTTCTGTAGTATTTATACCACTGACAGACTTTATGAGCAGCTGGTTTCTGTAGTATTTATACCACTGACAGACTTTATGAGCAGCTGGGTTCTGTAGTACAGTTCTACCACGTATTTATACCACTGACAGACTTTATGAGCAGCTGGGTTCTGTGGTACAGTTCTACCTAGTAGTTCTACCACTGACAGACTTTATGAGCAGCTGGGTTCTGTAGTACAGTTCTACCTAGTAGTTCTACCACTGACAGACTTTATGAGCAGCTGGGTTCTGTGGTACAGTTCTACCTAGTAGTTCTACCACTGACAGACTTTATGAGCAGCTGGGTTCTGTAGTACAGTTCTACCTAGTAGTTCTACCACTGACAGACTTTATGAGCAGCTGGGTTCTGTGGTACAGTTCTACCTAGTAGTTCTACCACTGACAGACTTTATGAGCAGCTGGGTTCTGTAGTACAGTTCTACCTAGTAGTTCTACCACTGACAGACTTTATGAGCAGCTGGGTTCTGTGGTACAGTTCTACCTAGTAGTTCTACCACTGACAGACTTTATGAGCAGCTGGGTTCTGTAGTACAGTTCTACCACATATTTATACCACTGACAGACTTTATGAGCAGCTGGGTTCTGTGGTACAGTTCTACCACGTATTTATACCACTGACAGACTTTATGAGCAGCTGGGTTCTGTAGTATTTATACCACTGACATACTTTATGAGCAGTTGGGTTCTGTAGTATTTATACCACTGACAGACTTTATGAGCAGCTGGGTTCTGTGGTACAGTTCTACCACGTATTTATACCACTGACAGACTTTATGAGCAGCTGGGTTCTGTAGTATTTATACCACTGACAGACTTTATGAGCAGCTGGGTTCTGTGGTACAGTTCTACCACGTATTTATACCACTGACAGACTTTATGAGCAGCTGGGTTCTGTAGTATTTATACCACTGACAGACTTTATCAGCAGTTGGGTTCTGTAGTATTTATACCACTGACAGACTTTATGAGCAGTTGGGTTATGTGGTACAGTTCTACCACGTATTTATACCACTGACAGACTTTATGAGCAGCTGGGTTCTGTAGTACAGTTCTAAGTAGTAGTTCTACCACTGACAGACTTTATGAGCAGTTGGGTTCTGTGGTACAGTTCTACCACGTATTTATACCACTGACAGACTTTATGAGCAGCTGGGTTCTGTAGTACAGTTCTACCACGTATTTATACCACTGACAGACTTTATGAGCAGCTGGGTTCTGTAGTACAGTTCTACCACGTATTTATACCACTGACAGACTTTATGAGCAGCTGGGTTCTGTAGTACAGTTCTAAGTAGTAGTTCTACCACTGACAGACTTTATGAGCAGTTGGGTTCTGTGGTACAGTTCTACCACGTATTTATACCACTGACAGACTTTATGAGCAGCTGGGTTCTGTAGTACAGTTCTACCACGTATTTATACCACTGACAGACTTTATGAGCAGCTGGGTTCTGTAGTACAGTTCTACCACATATTTATACCACTGACAGACTTTATGAGCAGCTGGGTTCTGTAGTATTTATACCACTGACAGACTTTATGAGCAGCTGGGTTATGTAGTATTTATACCACTGACAGACTTTATGAGCAGCTGGTTTCTGTAGTATTTATACCACTGACAGACTTTATGAGCAGCTGGTTTCTGTAGTATTTATACCACTGACAGACTTTATGAGCAGCTGGTTTCTGTAGTATTTATACCACTGACAGACTTTATGAGCAGCTGGGTTCTGTAGTACAGTTCTACCACGTATTTATACCACTGACAGACTTTATGAGCAGCTGGGTTCTGTGGTACAGTTCTACCTAGTAGTTCTACCACTGACAGACTTTATGAGCAGCTGGGTTCTGTAGTACAGTTCTACCTAGTAGTTCTACCACTGACAGACTTTATGAGCAGCTGGGTTCTGTGGTACAGTTCTACCTAGTAGTTCTACCACTGACAGACTTTATGATCAGCTGGGTTCTGTAGTACAGTTCTACCTAGTAGTTCTACCACTGACAGACTTTATGAGCAGCTGGGTTCTGTGGTACAGTTCTACCTAGTAGTTCTACCACTGACAGACTTTATGAGCAGCTGGGTTCTGTGGTACAGTTCTACCTAGTAGTTCTACCACTGACAGACTTTATGAGCAGCTGGGTTCTGTAGTACAGTTCTACCTAGTAGTTCTACCACTGACAGACTTTATGAGCAGCTGGGTTCTGTAGTACAGTTCTACCTAGTAGTTCTACCACTGACAGACTTTATGAGCAGCTGGGTTCTGTAGTACAGTTCTACCTAGTAGTTCTACCACTGACAGACTTTATGAGCAGCTGGGTTCTGTAGTACAGTTCTACCTAGTAGTTCTACCACTGACAGACTTTATGAGCAGCTGGGTTCTGTAGTACAGTTCTACCTAGTAGTTCTACCACTGACAGACTTTATGAGCAGATGGGTTCTGTAGTATTTATACCACTGACAGACTTTATGAGCAGCTGGGTTCTGTAGTATTTATACCACTGACAGACTTTATGAGCAGCTGGGTTCTGTAGTACAGTTCTACCTAGTAGTTCTACCACTGACAGACTTTATGAGCAGCTGGGTTCTGTAGTATTTATACCACTGACAGACTTTATGAGCAGCTGGTTTCTGTAGTATTTATACCACTGACAGACTTTATGAGCAGCTGGGTTCTGTAGTACAGTTCTACCACGTATTTATACCACTGACAGACTTTATGAGCAGCTGGGTTCTGTGGTACAGTTCTACCTAGTAGTTCTACCACTGACAGACTTTATGAGCAGCTGGGTTCTGTGGTACAGTTCTACCTAGTAGTTCTACCACTGACAGACTTTATGAGCAGCTGGGTTCTGTAGTACAGTTCTACCTAGTAGTTCTACCACTGACATACTTTATGAGCAGCTGGGTTCTGTAGTATTTATACCACTGACAGACTTTATGAGCAGCTGGGTTCTGTAGTACAGTTCTACCTAGTAGTTCTACCACTGACAGACTTTATGAGCAGCTGGGTTCTGTAGTACAGTTCTACCTAGTAGTTCTACCACTGACAGACTTTATGAGCAGCTGGGTTCTGTGGTACAGTTCTACCTAGTAGTTCTACCACTGACAGACTTTATGAGCAGCTGGGTTCTGTAGTATTTATACCACTGACAGACTTTATGAGCAGCTGGGTTCTGTAGTACAGTTCTACCTAGTAGTTCTACCACTGACAGACTTTATGAGCAGCTGGGTTCTGTAGTATTTATACCACTGACAGACTTTATGAGCAGCTGGTTTCTGTAGTATTTATACCACTGACAGACTTTATGAGCAGCTGGGTTCTGTAGTATTTATACCACTGACAGACTTTATGAGCAGCTGGGTTCTGTAGTACAGTTCTACCTAGTAGTTCTACCACTGACAGACTTTATGAGCTGTTTAGACTGCAACTAAGCCTATACAGTGGGGTCCTAAATTACTGACACCCTTGATAAAGATGAGCAATAATGACTTTATATAATATTTAATTCAAATACTGAGGCATATTGTATGCAACAAAATGGAGGAATTATATTATTTTATACTAATACAATTGCTCAGAGAAAAATATTTTGTTTACAAGTAATATTTATTTTAATCAAAATTTCTGTCACCCCTAAAGACTCTTATAAATAAAGTAGTCAAATATTTAGTATTTGGTCCCATATTCATAGCACACAATGACTACATCATCAAGCTTGTGACTCTACAAACTTCTTGGATGCAGTTGCCGTTCCTTTTGGTTGTTTTTCATAGTATTTTGTTCCCAATAGAGATTAATGGTAAATAATGTATTGTGTCATTTTGGAGTCACTTTTATTTCTATTGGGCACAAAATAATCAGTGTGTTAGTAAAACAGGTTTGTGAACTCAGCCCCAGGACCAGCTGGATGAGGGGACTCTTTTCTTTGCTCAGCTCTTGGCATTGCAGGGCTTGGTAATGACATGAGAGGGGGTCACTGTATTTTAAATGTTTCCAAAACTGAATTGCTATTTTTTGAGTTTTATTATTAGTGGATATTGTCCCAGTTCTGCCCTGCATGCATTTCCTGTTGTTATATCTCTCTCTCCCCAGCAGCCTCTCTCTCTCTCTCCCTCTCTCCCTCTCCCTCTCCCTCTCCCTCTCTCTCTCTCTCTCTCTCTCTCTCTCTCTCTCTCTCTCTCTCTCTCTCTCTCTCTCTCTCTCTCTCTCTCTCTCTCTCTCTCTCTCTCAATTCAATTTCAATTTAAGGGCTTTATTGGCATGGAAAACATATGTTAACATTGCCAAAGTGAAATAGACAATAGGGGTGTCAAAAATAAACTCTCTCTCTCTCTCTCTCTCCATCTCTTTCATTAGCTTGGTTGTTTAGAGCAGGTATTAAGCAGGACTAAGAAGGTATTTTCCTGTGTTTAGGCTGCTAAACACACTGTGGTTAGAAAGGGGTTACCGAGGAGAGGAGAGGAGAGGAGTGGAGTGGAGTGGAGTGGAGTGGAGTGGAGTGGAGTGGAGTGGAGTGGAGTGGAGTGGAGTGGAGTGGAGTGGAGTGGAGTGGAGTGGAGTGGAGTGGAGTGGAGTGGAGTGGAGAGGAGAGGAGAGGAGAGGGAGAAGAGAAGAGAAGAGAAGAGAGGAGAGGAGAGGAGAGGAGAGGAGAGGAGAGGAGAGGAGAGGAGAGGAGAGGAGAGGAGAGGAGAGGAGAGGAGAGGAGAGGAGAGGGAGAGAGGAGAGGAGAGGAGAGGGAGGGAGAGGGGGGAGGGGAGGGGAGGGGAGGGGAGGGGAGGGGAGGGGAGGGGAGGGGAGGGGAGAGGAGGGGAGGGGAGAGGAGAGGAGAGGAGAGGAGAGGAGAGGAGAGGAGGAGAGGAGAGGAGAGGAGAGGGAGAGGAGAGGAGAGGAGAGGAGAGGAGAGGAGAGGAGAGGAGAGGAGAGGTGTGTCCTCCGGCAGTCCATCTCTCACATGGCTAGCCTATAGGGATCAAGCAGGAAGTACTGTATATAGCCCTATTGCATCTTGGTAGACGGAGTTCTTCTGCACTGTACTCTACAGAGAATACGGCCTCATAAGGGTAGACTCCTGTCTTCTGGAATGACATACACATAACAATTATATATAATAGAATCATAATAATATATAGTATGGCGCTATTGGGAACTGGAGATGTACTTGTAAATGTCTGGGTTATGGTGTTGGTTTGTTGGTGTGGAATGTACACGCTTGTGGGAAAGAATTTCCTCCTGTGAGGACAATCAGCTCTATTCTTTTCTATGTCCAGTTCATCCTGTAGAAGCAAAAGTGTATCCTATAGCAGCAACAGTTCATCCTATGTTGTAGCTATGTTGTAATACCATTAGGCTAACCTGATTTAGGCCTATGCCCTACGCTGCACTGATACTAGCCTAATAAACTATGTTGTATGCCTATGTTACAGGGGAGGGGACTGGTGTGGCCTCTGACTGGTAGCCTAATAAACGGAGATAATCAGAATAGCCTAACTAATCGCCATTATACAATTATACTGTGTATAGATAAAGGCTGCAAAATTTACAGAATAGGCCTATAGGCGCGTTTACGTCATTTACGTAGGAAAGGTTCGCGTCATATGTTTGCCGTTGCGTTCCTATTTTCCCAGCTCTCTGCTGCGGCTCGCGCTGTGCTGCTGTGACATACCGAGTCAAGACAAAGACTCCAGACATACAGGGGCAATGATAACAGGAATACAATGATAATTTCTGTGTTTTCATAATCACTTCTATCGATTATGTATCTTCTAATCCCGTTACCAATCATAATCGATAAATAGCCTAGGTTATCTCTGTGCCGTTGCGCAATGAACGGTTATTCATCCAGCCGATGGCAGGCTAGGTCCAACTCCTCTGGCTCTGGATGATTTCACCCAGGACAGGATGGTGTTACTGAATGGTTACATGGTGATCCGTGATCTATAATGTAGCCTATGCTATCAGGTTGAGAGGGCTGATCAAAATTGATCAGTTTAGCTCATCATTATCAGTCCTTGGGCATACTAAGAATAATCAAATCGCTGAATGCTCTGTGCATCCCTTACCTCTCATACGCTGCTCACGCGGGCATTACTCCATGATCGGCGAAATGTCCCGGTTTGCTCTGGTCACGTTTCCCTTAACGTTGCAGCGCGCATGAGAATAAATAAATATGTAACACTAGAAACGGCAGCAGCAGCCCTTCCCGTTATCGGTTGTGCCTGGTGGAGGCAAGAGGGACACCCTCCGGTGCTGATGCCATCGACGCGTGAATCCGATCCTAAAACGGCTGGTAAAAAAAAAAAAACGCGTCTGTTATGCAAAATATTTGTTTTACTCTCAAAATCCGTTAACGCTCAAATAAGGGGCATCCAATACCTCTTCATGCAGTATGCGTCCACAGTCACACAAAGCTTGGTTTTCCTCGCTCTCTCTCTCGATTGCTCGCTCTGTCTCGCTCTCTCCTCCTCTCTCTTATTCGCCGTCCTCTCACGTGTGTGTCGTGAACAACATTAGCGTGAGAAACAATTGTGGAATCGGCGGTTCACCTTCAAAATAAAAGACCCTAATGAAACTGACGCAAACGGATGAAAATATTGGAATCATGCCACAATTGGACGTGATCATGCAAAACAAGGTTGGAGACAATAATTAGTGAATTTGACAACAACAACAACAACAAAACATCTTTTTCAATCGCATTGTGGATGTATAGACTTCAGGATTGCATTGGGGCATACTTATATTACAATGTACAGCCTTGGGTCCAGAAACGGGGTATCAGCCCACTCAGTGACACCCACAGAACACACCTGCAAATAGTGTTCACAAATATTAGCTTCATAGCTCTTATTGCAGGACTTTAACCGCGGGAAATCACCTTCCCAGTCAGTCTATTGTCCGTATTGGACATGACATTCATATCTTCATGTACAGCCTTTTATTTACCTTTATTTAATCAGGGAGTCACCATTGAAACCAGTGTCTCTTTTAAAGGGATCCCTGCATATACAATTTCATAAAATAGATCAAAAATCTAATACAATGTAAAACGACTAAAATACCACACATAAATACGCACAATATACCCAAAACTCATTCAACTAAAACAAACACATTATTCGTTATAATAAATTCTGATAAACAGCATCCAAGGGTTTAAGAGGCAGCTGCACTTTGATAAATAGTATCACCATAACAACAGGTAGAAAGGCTGATAAATAGTATCACCATAATCAACAACAGGTAGAAAGGCTGATAAATAGTATCACCATAACAACAGGTAGAAAGGCTGATAAATAGTATCACCATAATCAACAACAGGTAGAAAGGCTGATAAATAGTATCACCATAATCAACAACAGGTAGAAAGGCTGATAAATAGTATCACCATAATCACCAACAGGTAGAAAGGCTGATAAATAGTATCACCATAATCAACAACAGGTAGAAAGGCTGATAAATAGTATCACCATAACAACAGGTAGAAAGGCTGATAAATAGTATCACCAATATCAACAACAGGTAGAAAGGCTGATAAATAGTATCACCATAATCAACAACAGGTAGAAAGGCTGATAAATAGTATCACCATAATCAACAACAGGTAGAAAGGCTGATAAATAGTATCACCATAATCACCAACAGGTAGAAAGGCTGATAAATAGTATCACCATAATCACCAACAGGTAGAAAGGCTGATAAATAGTATCACCATTATCAACAACAGGTAGAAAGAATGATAAATAGTATCACCATAATCAACAACAGGTAGAAAGGCTGATACATAGTATCACCATAATCAACAACAGGTAGAAAGGCTGATAAATAGTATCACCATAATCAACAACAGGTAGAAAGGCTGATAAATAGTATCACCATAACAACAGGTAGAAAGGCTGATAAATAGTATCACCATAATCAACAACAGGTAGAAAGGCTGATAAATAGTATCACCATAATCAACAACAGGTAGAAAGGCTGATAAATAGTATCACCATAATCACCAACAGGTAGAAAGGCTGATAAATAGTATCACCATAATCACCAACAGGTAGAAAGGCTGATAAATAGTATCACCATAACAACAGGTAGAAAGGCTGATAAATAGAATCACCATAACAACAGGTAGAAAGGCTGATAAATAGTATCACCATAATCAACAACAGGTAGAAAGGCTGATAAATAGTATCACCATAATCAACAACAGGTAGAAAGGCTGATAAATAGTATCACCATAACAACAGGTAGAAAGGCTGATAAATAGTATCACCATAATCAACAACAGGTAGAAAGGCTGATAAATAGTATCACCATAACAACAGGTAGAAAGGCTGATAAATAGTATCACCATAATCACCAACAGGTAGAAAGGCTGATAAATAGTATCACCATAATCAACAACAGGTAGAAAGGCTGATAAATAGTATCACCATAATCAACAACAGGTAGAAAGGCTGATAAATAGTATCACCATAATCACCAACAGGTAGAAAGGCTGATAGATAGTATCACCATAATCAACAACAGGTAGAAAGGCTGATAAATAGTATCACCATAACAACAGGTAGAAAGGCTGATAAATAGTATCACCATAATCACCAACAGGTAGAAAGGCTGATAAATAGTATCACCATAATCACCAACAGGTAGAAAGGCTGACTGCACAATCTGCTTCCTGCTGACTAGAGAGAGACAAGATCTGTTTCTGTAAATAAATAAATAAAGGCCAACTTTAAATCTTAGTTTCTTAACAAGCTCATTTGTTTGTTGCAGCACAAAATCTGTTTTCCTTTTACTTTTGGAAGATTTCTTAATAACTGTTAGATTTAAGATATTGGTTACTGAGCCAGCAATGAGGGGGGGCAGCACACTTGAGCAGACCCGGCTCCAATTGGTCAGTGGATATCTTGGTATCTACAGCAAGTAAGGCGTCAAGGACTTATTTTTGACCATTTTCCAGAATTCAGCCGGGTTCCCTTACAATCAGAAAGAGTGGTTCCATAATAATCAGATTGAGCCTTTTTGATAATTCTTACACATTGATTCCTCAGTTGCCTAAAATATTGCCCATCCGAGTCTAAGCCTGTGTTCCTGGCCTTGACCAAGGCAACATTTCTCTTATGAATGACTTCGGATAATTCAGGAGTGGACCAGGCATTCGATCTACCTTTAACTCTCAGAGTTTTGAAGGGATCATGATTATCCACAATAGTATTGAAGACATCTGCAAAAAGGCTGAAAGCTAAATCAGGTTCAGGGATAGCTGAGATACAAATCAAGGTCACTAAAATAAAGATCATGTAAAAAAGCTTGTTCACTAAAGTTTTTAAACTTCCTCTTAGTGACGACACAAGGCTTAGATGTATATACAGTGGGGAAAAAAGTATTTAGTCAGCCACCAATTGTGCAAGTTCTCCCACTTAAAAAGATGAGAGAGGCCTGTAATTTTCATCATAGGTACACGTCAACTATAACAGACAAAATGAGAAAAAAAAAATCCAGAAAATCACATTGTAGGATTTTTAATTAATTAATTTGCAAATTATGGTGGAAAATAAGTATTTGGTCAATAACAAAAGTTTCTCAATACTTTGTTATATACCCTTTGTTGGCAATGACACAGGTCAAACGTTTTCTGTAAGTCTTCACAAGGTTTTCACACACTGTTGCTGGTATTTTGGCCCATTCCTCCATGCAGATCTCCTCTAGAGCAGTGATGTTTTGGGGCTGTCGCTGGGCAACACGGACTTTCAACTCCCTCCAAAGATTTTCTATGGGGTTGAGATCTGTAGACTGGCTAGGCCACTCCAGGACCTTGAAATGCTTCTTACGAAGCCACTCCTTCGTTGCCCGGGCGGTGTGTTTGGGATCATTGTCATGCTGAAAGACCCAGCCACGTTTCATCTTCAATGCCCTTGCTGATGGAAGGAGGTTTTCACTCAAAATCTCACGATACATGGCCCCATTCATTATTTCCTTTACACGGATCAGTCGTCCTGGTCCCTTTGCAGAAAAACAGCCCCAAAGCATGATGTTTCCACCCCCATGCTTCACAGTAGGTATGGTGTTCTTTGGATGCAACTCAGCATTCTTTGTCCTCCAAACACGACGAGTTGAGTTTTTACCAAAAAGATATATTTTGGTTTCATCTGACCATATGACATTCTCCCAATCCTCTTCTGGATCATCCAAATGCACTCTAGCAAACTTCAGACGGGCCTGGACATGTACTGGCTTAAGCAGGGGGACACGTCTTGCACTGCAGGATTTGAGTCCCTGGCGGCGTAGTGTGTTACTGATGGTAGGCTTTGTTACTTTGGTCCCAGCTCTCTGCAGGTCATTCACTAGGTCCCCCCGTGTGGTTCTGGGATTTTTGCTCACCGTTCTTGTGATCATTTTGACCCCACGGGGTGAGATCTTGCGTTGAGCCCCAGATCGAGGGAGATTATCAGTGGTCTTGTATGTCTTCCATTTCCTAATAATTGCTCCCACAGTTGATTTCTTCAAACCAAGCTGCTTACCTATTGCAGATTCAGTCTTCCCAGCCTGGTGCAGGTCTACAATTTTGTTTCTGGTGTCCTTTGACAGCTCTTTGGTCTTGGCCATAGTGGAGTTTGGAGTGTGACTGTTTGAGGTTGTGGACAGGTGTCTTTTATACTGACAACAAGTTCAAACAGGTGCCATTAATACAGGTAACGAGTGGAGGACAGAGGAGCCTCTTAAAGAAGAAGTTACAGGTCTGTGAGAGCCAGAAATCTTGCTTGTTTGTAAGTGACCAAATACTTATTTTCCACCATAATTTGCAAATAAATTCATTAAAAATCCTACAATGTGATTTTCTGGATTATTTTTTCTCAATTTGTCTGTCATAGTTGATGTGTACCTATGATGAAAATTACAGGCCTCTCTCATCTTTTTAAGTGGGAGAACTTGCACAATTGGTGGCTGACTAAATACTTTTTTCCCCCACTGTATGTTCACATCTCTGACAGACAACTGGGCAATGGTCACTAAGATCCAGTGGGAAAACCCCACTAGCAACATATTTATCTGGAGTATTTGTCAAAATGAGATCAATCAGTGTAGATTCCGATGGATCTTTAGGATTCGGCAGTGTAGGCTCAGTTTTAAGCTGAGATTTAGCTCAGAGCTAATATCTTTCAACGTATCTGACACTGGCGTCCTTCAATCAATATTAAAATCGCCCATAATTAATAGTTCAGATTTACCATGCTTAGATAGAAATTCAGATCATTTGTTAAGACACACGACGGAGCCGAGGGAGGTTGATACACTCCTACTAGCTGGTTATTCTGACCAAGGCCCACGTTAACAACAAGACAGTCAAACTGCTTAGGGACAGAGGTAGCAAGACATACAGAAACATTTCAATTGTCCTTTGTAAATATGGCAACACCTCTGCCAATTCTGTCTGATCTGTAAACATTATATCCAGACATACTCGTCAGAGTCCAGCACGGAATTATTCAACCAAGTTTCAGAAATTACCAGAATGTCCACGTTGGATTGAGGAGCCAGAATTTCAATAAAATCCATCTTTGAAATCAAACTTCTGTCATTTACATGAACAAATCCAAAACCGCAGATGCAGTCTCTAATACAAGCATGCTATGATCAGTAGGTAACCCCATATTGGAAAATACCATGGGATTGGTTCAAGGTTGAACTGTTCTATTGGGCCTATGCTTCGAGCGAGGACATGGGTTAAAACAAGAGTCAATGAGGGT
The DNA here is from genome assembly GCF_964263955.1 of Coregonus lavaretus. Classification (NCBI taxonomy): domain Eukaryota; kingdom Metazoa; phylum Chordata; class Actinopteri; order Salmoniformes; family Salmonidae; genus Coregonus; species Coregonus lavaretus. Next base: position 29,030 of record NW_028166581.1, read on the forward strand.
TACCTGTTGCAGGACTGCAGTATGATGACAACGCTGTCATTTATGGTTGGGATTACCTGAGCGGGACTTGGAGCGATATTAAGTCAATGTCTCAGCCTTGAAACGTGAGGACGGGGTCCAGGCCAGTAGCGGTGCGTGGGTAAAATCACTGGGGAAGCCAAGCCAGGGGGAAAAAGCCATATTACAACCTATGTGTTGTGATAATTGCGTTGTTTGCTCTATTACCTGGTAGTTCATATGCCTTGCGACCATAATATATAGGCCTGAGGCCCAGACAATAAATTCAACCACACCTTTGTTTCATCACAAAACCGGAGAGCAACATCTGTCCTGTGAAGTCCACAAAACATATTGTATGTAACAAACAGTTACATGATCTACAGACCAGTCCCATTTAAAGAGATAGGAGCGGGGATATCTACAACAGACCAGTCCCATTTAAAGAGATAGGAGCGGGGATATCTACAACAGACCAGTCCCATTTAAAGAGATAGGAGCGGGGATATCTACAACAGACCAGTCCCATTTAAAGAGATAGGAGCGGGGATATCTACAACAGACCAGTCCCATTTAAAGAGATAGGAGCGGGGATATCTACAACAGACCAGTCCCATTTAAAGAGATAGGAGCGAGGATATCTACAACAGACCAGTCCCATTTAAAGAGATAGGAGCGGGGATATTTTACACTGAGTGTACAAATAATTAAGAACACCTGCTCTTTCCATGACATAGACTGACCAGGTGAATCCAGGTGAAAGCTATGATCCCTTAATGATCATGTCTACTATGATAATGCCAATACAAAAAGAGTAATGGAAAGGAATGTACAATACGGCAAACTTAGCAAACTAGGCATTTGTGGTAAGGACACTTGTGGTAAGTATATTTGTGGTAAGTATATTTGTGGTAAGTACATTTGTGGTAAGGACGTTTGTGGTAAGGACTTTGTGGTAAGGACATTTGTGGTAAGGACATTTGTGGTAAGTACATTTGTGTAAGTACATTTGTGGTAAGGACATTTGTGGTAAATAGATTTGTGTTAAGCACATTTGTGGTAAGGACATTTGTGTTAAGGACATTTGTGGTAAGGACATTTGTGGTAAGTACACTTGTGGTAAGCACATTTGTGGTAAGGACATTTGTGGTAAGTACATTTGTGGTAAGTACATTTTTGGTAAGGACATTTCTGGTAAGTACATTTGTGGTAAGGACATTTCTGGTAAGTACATTTGTGGTAAGGGCATTTCTGGTAAGTACATTTGTGGTAAGGGCATTTCTGGTAAGTACATTTGTGGTAAGGACATTTGTGATAAGTACATTTGTGGTAAGGACACTTGTGGTAAGGACATTTGTGGTAAGGACATTTGTGGTAAGTACATTTGTGGTAAGTACATTTTTGGTAAGGACATTTCTGGTAAGTACATTTGTGGTAAGGACATTTGTGATAAGTACATTTGTGGTAAGGACACTTGTGGTAAGGACATTTGTGGTAAGGACATTTGTGGTAAGGACATTTGTGGCCGCCATCTTTATACACCTGTCCAGCAGCAGGATCAGCACAGAACTGACCCTCTGACCCAAGCTGTTAGCTAATAATATCACCAGGTATTTAACGCTCTCATTTAAATAGCTGTATTTACCTTGTAGTCTACAGGAAGGGTCTAATTAAGAAGAGGTTCATCAAATAATCGCATGTGACAATAATTTGGACGCATGGCTCTAAACCTTCGCCTCTCCCGAGTCCGTACGGGAGTTGCAGCGATGGGACAAGACTGTAACTACCAATTGGGGAGAAAAAGTACAACAAAAAATAATAATAAAAATATTTTTTTAAAGTAAGGAAAGATTAGCAAATAAGAGTAAATAAGTTTGTGTTCACAGTGAGCCGAGGTTAAAGGTTACAGAGTAGACCTATAGAGTGGATCTATCTTCCAGAATAGATCTATAGAGTAGATGTATCTTCCACAGTAGATCTCTAGAGTAGATCTATCTTCCAGAGTACTACCTCACAGCTCAGCCTCATGACCCAAAGGACAGAGCTAGAGCCTGGTTCAGTGTTCCTCATTCAGAGCATCTCCTAGAGAGAAACAGAGAGCAGCGTGGAGGGCTTGGTTCACCATCACCAGCCTGCCTTCTATGTTCTGTCAGGGTGGGAAGTGACTCCCGTTAAGGTCAGAGCCGGTAGCAGGAGCAGTGTGCATTCACACACTGTTGCCTCTGACTCTGCACTTAACACAACCAGAGAGAGAAAGAGGGAGGAGAGGGGAGAGAGACAAAGAGGGAGAGAGAGAGAGAGAGAGAGAGAGAGAGAGAGTACTTTAACTATTTGCACATTGTTACAACACTGTATATATACATAATATGACATTTGAAATGTCTTTATTCTTTTGAAGCTTCTGAGTGTAATGTTTACTGTTAATATTTATTGTTTATTTCACTTTTGTTTACTATCTACTTCACTTGCTTTGGCAATGTTAACACACGTTTCCCATGCCAATAAAGCCCTTAAATTGAAATTGAAATTGAGAGAGAGAGAGAGAGAGAGAGAGAGAGAGAGAGGGAGAGAGAGAGAGAGAGAGATAGAGAGAAGATAGAGAGAGAGAGAGAGAGAGAGAGAGAGACAGAGATAGAGAGAGAGAGAGAGAGAGAGAGAGAGAGATAGAGAGAGAGAGAGAGAGAGAGAGACAGAGAGAGAGAGAGGAGAGGAGCGAGAGAGGAGAGAGAGAGATTTATATTTATAGAACTGTGCAGTCCGTTCACCCACGCTCCGCCCCCCCCAGCACACACACACAAGCACACACGAGCGCGCGCACACACACACACACACACACACACACACACACACACACACACACACACACACACAACACGCAAACACACACACTACTGCCCCCCAGCACAACAAACACAACAAACATATACATTAAATCTTTCTCTCAGAGCATTGACACCGCCCCCTCATTAATAATGTATAGCAGAAAGGAGAACACCTTATTGATTATGCATGAGGGGGATGGGCCACAAAGCAGACTGAACAATAATCACCCCTTCACTGTAACTCATAGTCATCTCTCTCTCTCTCCTTCTCTCTCTGTCTCTCTCTCCTTCTCTCTCTCTCTCTCTCTCTCTATCTC
>NW_028166580.1:0-30423 GCF_964263955.1 Coregonus lavaretus
GTGTATATAGATGACATTCTCATATACTCCGCTACACGGGCCGAGCATGTGTCCCTGGTGTGTCAGGTGCTTGGTCGACTGTTGGAGCATGACCTGTATGTGAAGGTGGAGAAATGTCTGTTCTTCCAAGAGTCCATCTCCTTCCTAGGACACTGCCTGTCCGCGTCAGGGGTGGAGATGGAGATTGACCGCATTTCGGCCGTGTGTAATTGGCCGACTCCAACCCCAGTGAAGGAGGTGCAGCGATTCTTGGGTTTTGCCAACTACTACCGGAGGTTTATCCATTCCGTTGGTCAGTTAGCGGCTCCCATTACGTCCTTGCTGAAGGGAGGACCGGTGCGTCTACAGTGGTCAGCTGAGGCAGACAGGGCTTTTGGTCATCTGAAGGACCTGTTTACTTTAGCTCCAGTGCTGGCTCATCCAGATCCCTCCTTGGCATTCCAGGTTGAGGTGGACGCGTCCGAGGCTGGGATAGGAGCTGTACTGTCTCAGCGCTCAGGTACGCCACCAAAACTCTGCCCCTGTGCTTTCTTTTCTAAGAAGCTCAGTCCGGCGGAGTGCAACTATGATGTGGGGGACCGGGAGATGTTAACTGTGGTTAAAGCTCTGAAAGTGTGGAGGCATTGGCTTGAGGGGGCTAAACACCCTTTTCTCATTTTGACTGACCATCGCAATCTGGAGTACATCCGGGCGACGAGGAGGTTGAACCCTCGCCAGGCAAGGTGGGTCATGTTCTTCACTCATTTTGTGTTTACGCTTACTTACAGACCAGGTTCCCAGAACGCTAAGGCAGACGCCCTGTCCCGACTGTATGACACATAGGAGAGGTCCATTGAGCCCACTCCCATACTTTCGGCGTCGTGTCTGGTGGCACCGGTGGTGTTGGAGTTTGACGCGGACATCGAGCGGGCGTTACGTACCGAGCCCACTCCCCCCCAGTGTCCAGAGGGTCGTATATACGTGCCGCTCGAGGTTCGCGATCGATTGATCTATTGGGCTCACACGTCACCCTCTTCTAGTCATCCTGGCATCGGTCGGACAGTGCACTGTCTTAGTGGGAAGTACTGGTGGCCCACTTTAGCCAAGGACGTGAGGGTTTATGTTTCCTCCTGCTCAGTGTAAGGCACCTAGACACCTGCCCAGAGGGAAATTACAACCCCTACCCGTTCCACAACGGCCGTGGTCCCACCTATCGGTGGATTTTGTTACGGACCTTCCCCCCTCACAAGGGAACACCACGATCCTGGTCATTGTGGATCGGTTTTCTACGTCCTGCCGTCTCATTCCTATGCCAGGTCTCCCTACAGCCCTACAAACTGCTGAGGCCCTATTTACACATGTCTTCCGGCACTACGGGGTACCTGAGGATATTGTGTCGGCTCGGGGTCCCTAGTTCACCTCAAGGGTCTGGAGGGTGTTCATGGAACGTCTGGGGGTCTCGATCAGCCTGACCTCAGGTTTTCACCCCGAGAGTAATGAGCTGGTGGAAAGAGTCAACCAGGATGTGGGTAGGATTCTGTGGTCCTATTGCCAGGACCGGCAGGGGGAGTGGTCAGGTTATATCCCCTGGGCAGAGATAGCCCAAAACTCACTCCGCCACTCCTCTACTAACCTTACTCCTTTCCAGTGTGTGTTAGGTTATCAGCCGGTCCTGGCACCTTGGCATCAGAGCCAGATCGAGGCTCCTGCGGTGGATGAGTGGTTTCGGCGCTCGGAAGAGACCTGGAACGCTGCTCATGAACACCTGCAGCGGGCCATCAGGCGACAAAAGGCGAGCGCCGATCGCCACCGCAGTGAGGCCCCGCTGTATCCCTTGTGGGACTGGGTCTGGCTCTCGACCCGAAACCTGCCCCTTCGCCTGCCCTGCCGGAAGCTGGGTCGGCGGTTTGTGGGGCCATTTAAAGTCCTGAGGAGATTGAACGAGGTTTGTTATAGGTTACAGCTTCCTCTTAATTACCGTATTAACCCCTCATTCCATGTGTCTCTCCTCAGGCCGGTAGTAGCTGGTCCACTCCAGGAGTCTGAGGTACGGGAGGTTCCTCCACCCCCACTGGACATCGAGGGGGCACCGGCGTAATCGGTCCGGTCCATCTTGGATTCGAGGCGTCGGGTGGGGAGCCTGCAGTATCTTGTGGATTGGGAGGGGTACGGTCCGAAGGAACGGTGCTGGGTCCTTAGGAGGGACATCCTCGATCCCTCCATGTTGAGGGATTTCCACCGTAGTCATCCGACTCGCCCTGCTCCGCGTCCTCCTGGCCGTCCCCGAGGCCGGGGTCGGCGCACGGCTGGAGCCGCGCGTCAAGGGGGGGGGGGGGTACTGTCACAAATTCTGCCGAGGCTGCCCCTCCTCCTTGCTCGGGCAGGCTTCGGCGTTCGTCGTCATCGGAGTACTAGCTACTACCGATCCATGTGTCTATGTTTGACTTGTTTTGTCTTTATTGGTCATACCTGTTTCCCATCATGTAGTTATGTCTTCCCTATTTAACCCTCTGTCTCACACTGTGTGTTGTGCGTGTTTGTTCATGTTTTGGTTGTCGTTAGTGTGCAGGTTTGTTTCCTCCCTGCGTGGAGGATTTGTTCATTCATTTACCTACGAGTAAAGTACGCTTTTGATTAGCTCCGTGTCCTGCGCCTGACTTCGCCTACCGCATTACACTGACGCCTTGACAGCTTGCTTGGTGGTGCCCCTTGCTTTGTGGTGTTGCAGACTCTGGGGCCTTTCAGAACAGGTATATATATACTGAGATCATGTAGCACTTAGATTGCACACAGTTGGACTTTATTTAACTAATTATGTGACTTCTGAAGGTAATTGGATGCACCAGATCTTATTTAGGGGCTTCATAGCAAAGGGGGTGAGTACATATGCATGCACAACTTTTCCGGTATTTATTTTTTTGAATTTTTTGAAAGAAGTTATTTTTTTCATTTCACTTCACCAATTTGGACTATTTTGTGTATGTCCATTACATGAAATCCAAATAAAAATCAATTTAAATTACAGGTTGTAATGCAACAAATTAGGAAAAATGCCAAGGGGGATAAATACTTTTGCAAGGTACTGTAGATACAATTATAAAATGCCTCAACCGTAAAATTCATGTTATATTTCATAATTCATATAAACAGCGTGTCAAAAACATTATTCCATTTGCTGACTCATGTCGAGGACAGCACTTCCTTTAATAGCATCACCGTGGACCAGTGTTACAGCATCACCGTAGGCCAGTGTTACAGCATCACCGTGGGCCAGTGTTACAGCATCACCTTAGGCCAGTGTTACACCATCATCGTGGGCCAGTGTTACAGCATCACCGTGGGCCAGTGTTACAGCATCACCGTGGGCCAGTGTTACAGCATCACCGTGGGCCAGTGTTACATCATCACCGTGGGCCAGTGTTACAGCATCACCGTGGGCCAGTGTTACATCATCACCGTGGGCCAGTGTTACAGCATCACCTTAGGCCAGTGTTACATCATCATCGTGGGCCAGTGATACAGCAACACCGTGGGCCAGTGTTACAGCATCACCATGGGCCAGTGATACAGCAACACCGTGGGCCAGTGTTACAGCATCACCGTAGGCCAGTGATACAGCAACACCGTGGGCCAGTGTTACAGCATCACCATGGGCCAGTGTTACAGCATCACCATGGGCCAGTGTTACTGCAACACCGTGGGCCAGTGTTACAGCATCACCATGGGCCAGTGTTACAGCATCACCATGGGCCAGTGTTACAGCATCACCGTGGGCCAGTGTTACAGCATCACCATGGGCCAGTGTTACATCATCACCGTGGGCCAGTGTTACATCATCAACGTGGGCCTGTGTTACACCATCAACGTGGGCCTGTGTTACACCATCAACGTGGGCCAGTGTTACATCATCAACGTGGGCCTGTGTTACATCATCACCGTGGGCCAGTGTTACATCATCAACGTGGGCCTGTGTTACATCATCACCATGGGCCAGTGTTACACCATCAACGTGGGCCAGTGTTACTGTATCAGTTGTCATTAATGTGTATGGGTCCGTGTCAACAATAGGTCTTCCCTCACCACAAATGCAGAAATCTACAAAATGCTTTTCTAATAAGTTTCTACAGTTAACGTGCCGTTGTGGAAAACTCGATCAAAAGATTAGGCAGAGACTAATTTATAATTATAATAGTGAATATTTTAATGCATACGAGCAGCTGCAAGGTAGATCCGTCTCTGATCGCAGTCAGGGAAGGAGCTCCCAGAGTAAATGGTTCCATGCCCCTTATATAGCGAGGTAGATCCCTCTCTGATCTCAGTCAGGGAAGGAGCTCCCAGAGTAAATGGTTCCATGCCCCTTATATAGCGAGGTAGATCCCTCTCTGATCTCAGTCAGGGAAGGAGCTCCCAGAGTAAATGGTTCCATGCCCCTTATATAGTGGGAGGTGATAACACAATCAAGTTGTTTACACAACAGTTATTTATACAAGCAACATTTCCAGAACACAATGGCCTTGTGTTAGGCTGCAGACATACAAGCAGTCTATGAAAGGCAAAACATCACAGTCCAACACAGAACAATAACATAACCCTTGAGAAGTGACAACAGCTCACCCCAATTCTGCCACAACAGTCTGAATTGAACTTCATTCATTTGTTATGAAGCCATGTCTTTTTATAATTCATTAGTATGAAGCAGTGGATGCTCCTCAGAGGAGGAAGGGGTTGCACATCCTACTCAGTGAATTTCATAAAAATAAAAATAGTTAAACAATACTAAATATATGTACATGTCACCAAATAACTGATTAAAACAGTTTCCTTTTAATGAATCCCCAACACAGAATGACAAAGGCAGCACTGAGTGTACACTCAAACACAAGCGCAAAAACTCACACACAAGCGCACATACACACGCACACGCACGTGCGCGCACACACACACAGACACACAAACACACACACAGTGTCAAAGACAGAACCAGAGCCAGGGAAAGGTTATTAGAGCAGGTCTGAAGACAAAATACAGAGTGAGGGAAGAGAAAGAGAGAGAATATGGAGAGATTGAGAAAGAAAGAGAGAGAGAATATGGAGAGATTGAGACAGAAAGAGAGAGAATATGGAGAGATTGAGACAGAAACAGAGAGAGAATATGGAGAGATTGAGACAGAAACAGAGAGAGAATATGGAGAGATTGAGACAGAAACAGAGAGAATATGGAGAGATTGAGAGAAAGAGAGAGAGAATATGGAGAAATTAAGACAGAAAGAGAGAGAATATGGAGATATTGAGACAGAAAGAGAGAGAGATAACATGGCGAGATTGAGACAGAAAGAGAGAGTTAGAGAATATGGAGAGATTGAGACAGAAAGAGAGAGACAATATTAAGAGATTGAAACAGAAAGAGAGAGAGAATATGGAGAGATTGAGACAGAAAGAGAGAGAGAATATGGAGAGACTGAGACAGAAATAGAGAGAGAATATGGAGATATTGAGACAGAAAGAAAGAGAGAATATGGAGAGATTGAGACAAAAAGAGAGAGTTAGAGAATATGGACAGATTGAGACAGAAAGACAGATATAATATGGAGAGATTGAGAGAAGGAGAGAGAGAACATGGAGAGATTGAGACAGAAATCGAGAGAGAATACAGAGGGATTGAAATAGAAAGAGAGAGAATATGGAGAGATTGAGACAGAAAGAGAGAGAGAGTATGGAGATATTGAGACAGAAAGAGAGAGAGAGAATATGGAGAGATTGAGACAGAAACAGAGAGAGAATATGGAGATATTAAGACAGAAAGAGAGAGAGAATATGGAGATATTGAGATAGAAAGAGAGAGAGATAACATGGCGAGATTGAGACAAAAAGAGAGAGTTAGAGAATATGGACAGATTGAGACAGAAAGACAGATATAATATGGAGAGATTGAGAGAAGGAGAGAGAGAACATGGAGAGATTGAGACAGAAAGAGAGAGAGAGAATATGGAGAGATTGAGACAGAAAGAGAGAGAGAGAATATGGAGAGATTGAGACAGAAAGAGAGAGAGAGAATATGAAGAGATTGAGACAGAAAGAGAGAGAGAGAATATGAAGAGATTGAGACAGAAAGAGAGAGAATATGGAGAGATTGAGACAGAAAGAGAGAGAGAATATGGAGAGATTGAGATAGAAAGAGAGAGAATATGGAGAAATTGAGACAGAAAGAGAGAGAGAGAATATGGAGATATTGAGACAGAAAGAGAGAGAGAGAGAATATGGAGAAATTGAGACAGAAAGAGAGAGAGAATATGAAGAGATTGAGACGGAAAGAGAGAATATGGAGAGATTGAGACAGAAAGAGAGAGAGAATATGAAGAGATTGAGACAGAAAGAGAGAGACAATATTAAGAGATTGAAACAGAAAAAGAGAGAGAATATGGAGAGATTGAGACAGAAAGAGAGAGAGAATATGGAGAGACAGAAAGAGAGAGAGAATATGGAGAGATTGAGACAGAAAGAGAGAGAGAATATGGAGAGATTGAGAGAGAAAGAGAGAGAGACTATGGAGGAATTAAGACGGAAAGAGAGAGAGAACATGGAGAGATTGAGACAGAAAGAGAGAGAGAATATGAAGAGATTGAGACAGAAACGGAGAGAATATGGAGGGAGTGAGAATGAAAGAGAGAGAGAATATGGAGAGATTGAGACAGAAAGAGAGAGAGAATATGGAGAGATTGAGACAGAAAGAGAGAGAGAATATGGAGGGATTGAGACAGAAAGAGAGAGAGAATATGGAGTGATTGAGATAGAAAGAAAGAGAGAATATGGAGAGGTTGGTGATGAGTACACAACCAACACACCACACCTGAGTATCCATACCATTTACACAACCAACACACCACACCTGAGTATCCATACCATTTACATGAACTAACACACCACACCTGAGTATCCATACCATTTACACAACCAACACACCACACCTGAGTATCCATACCATTTACACAACCAACACACCACACCTGAGTATCCATACCATTTACACAACCAACACACCACACCTGAGTATCCATACCATTTACACAACCAACACACCACACCTGAGTATCCATACCATTTACACAACCAACACACCACACCTGAGTATCCATACCATTTACACAACCAACACACCACACCTGAGTATCCATACCATTTACACAACCAACACACCACACCTGAGTATCCATACCATTTACAAAACAAAACACACCACACATGAGTATCCATACCATTTACAAAACAAAACACACCACACATGACACAAGGAGGCAATGAAGAGGAACGCAAGGCAAATAACAATTCTCAACAAGCTGTTGTTGTCCGTTTTTTTCAACAACATTGTCTCTCTCAGGATAAACCAGATGCTATGGTGTGTGTTTGTGTGTGCATGTGTTTGTGCGTGTGTGTGTGGGTGTACGCTCGTGTGTATGTGTGTGTGTGCATGCGCGTTTGTTTGCGTGTCCATCCCAGTGCTGGCAGTGTCATGCTGCAGAAATGCCTTCCCAGTGCTGCCAGTGTCATGCTGCATTGAGGATTAATTAAAGGGGACCTGGTTGTCCATCAGCTGGTGCTGCTGCCAGTGGGAGTGATCAATACTCAGCCCTCTTCAGCCCCTTAATAACCCTACTGAGCCCCTCCGGCTGTAGGCTGACTGGCTTCTCTTTCACCCTCATATCCTTCCTAACGCCCTCTCAGTCTATCCTGATCAATCCTGTCACACCGGAGAAGGAAGAGATCAACCCTGTCACACCGGAGAAGGAAGAGATCAACCCTGTCACACTGGAGAAGGAAGAGATCAACCCTGTCACAGTGGAGAAGGAAGAGATCAACCCTGTCACATCGTGGAAGAAAGCGATCAACCCTGTCACACCGGAGAAGGAAGAGATCAACCCTGTCACACCGGAGAAGGAAGAGATCAACCCTGTCACACCAGGGAAGAAAGAGATCAACCCTGTCACACCGGAGAAGGAAGAGATCAACCCTGTCACATCGTGGAAGGAAGAGATCAACCCTGTCACATCGTGGAAGAAAGAGATTAACCCTGTCACACCAGGGAAGAAAGAGATCAACCCTGTCACACCGTGGAAGGAAGGGTTCAAACATGTCACATAGGGGAAGGAACTGTTCAACTTTCTCACACTGGGAAGGGTTCAACTCAGTCACTACGGGGAAAGGAGGGTTACATGGAGCTGAGGGCTGATGAGGAGGATTACAGCTAATACCCTTGGTCATTAACAGTCAATTGTTGTGAACATTGTGGTTTAGGCTAAGGGAGTGTCGTCTATCGTGTCGGATTCTGGTGGTTATTGCTGTCAAACAAAGAGTCCGCTTAGGCTGCACTTTGATTAGAAGTTTTATTCATATCACAAGATGTCAGCATAAGTTTACAGACCCGCAGTGTCTGGAGAAACAGCGTCCCAAACTAATCTGTCTGTTTCTAACACCCCCTGCCTACAGCATATACTTATAAACAATGTAAAAATATGGGTTGCTCCCTCTGCTGTCCAATCACCTGTCTCCCCTGGGGCGTCACCCTACAACTGGCTACTTTTGAACTAACATAAACAACATTCCATTTCTTCATGAAAAACATTAACAAAGACATAATCCTAATACACTACAGGAGTTAGCATTCTGATGATCACCCCCCTCTTCCTTCTCCTTACTGTCATTATGGTTATCTTCCTCAAAACAGTCATCCCATTGTTTCCCCTAGGATTTTTTTCAGCAAGCGGTGGCAAAGTTAGCATGGTAGTGGGCGTGGCCAATGGCGTGGCCGTAGAGACAGAAATGTGCTGTTTTAAAGCTAATATCATGCAATTCTACACATTTTGCCATGGGGCGGAGAGACAATGTACTGTTTTGAAGCAAATTTCCTGCAATTCTACACATCTTGCCATGGCTTATGCAATGTTCTTTTCTATCTGAGTGACTCAAACATTATACCAAAATCAATGGAGGCCCCATGTCATGAAATTTTTGGAATTTTTAGATTCTCCCTGACTGTCTAGTTTTTATTTTGGTGGTTGTTAGTTCTCAAAGATGATCTTATATACATACAGTATAGCAGCATTATATTTTCTACATACTTTCAGTGGTGTAAAGTATTTAAGTAAAAATACTTTAAAGTACTACTTAAGTAGTTTTTTGGAGTATCTGTACTTTACTATTTATATTTTTGACTACTTTTACTTCACTACATTCCTAAAGAAAATAATGTACTTTTTGCTCCATACATTTTCCCTGACACCCAAAAGTACTCATTACATATTGAATGCTTAGCAGGACAGGAAAAGTGACATCCTGGATATTGATCTGGTAGACTCACTAAACACGCAAATGCTTCATTTGTAAATGATGTCTGAGTGTTGGAGTGTGCCCCTGGCTATCCGTAAAAAAAAAAAAAAAAAATGTTTACACTGAAACCTTTTTACCATCCCGAAAATTATTTACAAAAAATATATAAATATATATATATATTTGTTTCTCCATATTTTTTGGAGTGGTGGCAACGATTTAGAAGCGGTGGCCCGCGACTGCTAAATGAATAAAGGTGAATACTGCATCCCCATCTTCACCCTCATCATGATCATCCCTGTTGTGTTTCACACCACCATTTTCCTCCTCCTCCTCCTGCTCTGCATTACCTATTTGTCACTTGTCAATCATTACAACACCTCCACAACTAACTGCTATCATAGTGAACAAATGAGGGAGTCTCCTCACACAATGGGGTGACCTTCATGTCTTTTAAGTAACATTTTAAGTCACGTTGAGAACGGGGGAAGTCATGTTTTAAGACACATTGAGAACAGGGGAAGGGAGCACGATTAAGCCCTCTCCCACTCAGACTTCATTGTTCTCCATGGCAACCCTCTTCCTCTCTCTCTCCCTCTCTACTTCTCTCCTCCTTCTCCCTCCCTCTCTCTCCCCCCTCTCTCTCTCCCCTCCCTCTCTCTCCCCCTCTCTCTCTCCCCCTCTCTCTCTCCCCTCCCTCTCTCTCCCCCTCTCTCTCTCTCCCCTCCCTCTCTCTCCCCCTCTCTCTCTCCCCTCCCTCTCTCTCCCCCTCTCTCTCCCTCTCTCTGTCTCTCCTTTTAGTTTCTCTGCTCATCATGTAACCTCTCCCTCTCACCTTTTCCTTCAGCCCAGGAGGCAGCCAGCCGAGTAGACCCTCACTTTAACACGAGATTGCTCTCCCTTTGATGTGTCTGTCCCCCTCTTGACCTTCCACACCTCTGTTTTGTTACCATTTCCCTTTAACGTGTCTGTTCCCCTCTTGACCCGCCACACCTCTGTTTTGTTACCCTTTCCCTTTAACGTGTCTGTTCCCCTCTTGACCCTCCACACCTCTGTTTTGTTACCCTTTCCTTCCCCCGCTCCCCTTGTCTGTTGTGTTATTTTCACCACAAGCCTCTCCCTTGTCCTGTCACCCCACAAGACCTCCAGCAGTCCCCTGTCTGCCCTGTCCTCTGAAGAGAGACGAGGAGGAGGGGGGGGGGTGGAGAAGCAGGAGGAAGGAGGAGGAGGAGATGGAGGAGGAGGAGGAGGAGGAGGAGCAGGGAGGTAGAGGAGGAGGAGGACGAGCAGATGGAGGAGGAAGAGGAGATGGAGGACGAGGAGGAGGACGAGAGGGAGGAGGAGAGAGGAGGAGGAGGAGCATGGAGGTGGAGGAGGAGGAGCATGGAGGTGGAGGAGGAGTCAGGAGGAGGACTCCTTTTCAATCTGTATACAATAGTGTTGTATTCCTAACATTCGGACCATGTTCAAGGCCTGGTTCATTTCTAATTGAAATACAAGAACTCTGAGTGTCTAGGTTATGAATATATTGATTAAAATTCCCTTGGGGGAATTTTTTTTATTCTGAGCTGAAAAATCATTCCAGTCTGAGTGCTGCGGAGTTACAAAATCTATTGTTTAATAAGGGTTTTAGAGTGTTTATCTGAGTGGTTCCATCACCCAGTTTAGAGATCAAGGGGAACCACTGTCACATCACTGTAACACTTTCATCTCCACAGGTACATATCTCTCATATCCATCCCATAATACTGTAATACAGCTGAGGTGTTCCTACAACGAAGCTGTGTTGCTAAGGAAACGGGACACTATTATGTTAGTTTAATCTTTACTGAGATAAAACTGGTTATCTCGCCCAGTGTATTATGGATACAGCTAGGCTAGCAGGCCCATCTCTCCCCACTGTCTACAGACCAGATAGGATCACTAGCGGTAGGCTAGCAGGCCCGTCTCTCCCCACTGTCTACAGACCTGATAGGAGCACTAGTGGTAGGCTAGCAGGCCCATCTCTCCCCACTGTCTACAGACCAGATAGGAGCACTAGCGGTAGGCTAGCAGGCCCGTCTCTCCCCACTGTCTACAGACCAGATAGGAGCACTAGCGGTAGGCTAGCAGGCCCATCTCTCCCCACTGTCTACAGACCAGATAGGAGCACTAGCGGTAGGCTAGCAGGCCCGTCTCTCCCCACTGTCTACAGACCAGATAGGAGCACTAGCGGTAGGCTAGCAGGCCCATCTCTCCCCACTGTCTACAGACCAGATAGGAGCACTAGCGGTAGGCTAGCAGGCCCATCTCTCCCCACTGTCTACAGACCAGATAGGAGCACTAGCGGTAGGCTAGCAGGCCCATCTCTCCCCACTGTCTACAGACCAGATAGGAGCACTAGCGGTAGACTAGCAGGCCCGTCTCTCCCCACTGTCTACAGACCAGATAGGAGCACTAGCGGTAGGCTAGCAGGCCCGTCTCTCCCCACTGTCTACAGACCAGATAGGAGCACTAGCGGTAGGCTAGCAGGCCCGTCTCTCCCCACTGTCTACAGACCAGATAGGAGCACTAGCGGTAGGCTAGCAGGCCCGTCTCTCCCCACTGTCTACAGACCAGATAGGAGCACTAGCGGTAGGCTAGCAGGCCCATCTCTCCCCACTGTCTACAGACCAGATAGGAGCACTAGCGGTAGGCTAGCAGGCCCATCTCTCCCCACTGTCTACAGACCAGATAGGAGCACTAGCGGTAGGCTAGCAGACCCATCTCTCCCCACTGTCTACAGACCTGATAGGAGCACTAGCGGTAGGCTAGCAGGCCCGTCTCTCCCCACTGTCTACAGACCAGATAGCAGCATTAGTGGTAGGCTAGCAGGCCCATCTCTCCCCACTGTCTACAAACCAGATAGGAGCACTAGCGGTAGGCTAGCAGGCCCGTCTCTCCCCACTGTCTACAGACCAGATAGGAGCACTAGCGGTAGGCTAGCAGGCCCATCTCTCCCCACTGTCTACAGACCAGATAGGAGCACTAGCGGTAGGCTAGCAGCAGAGATGGGACCAATTCACAAGTCCTAAGCAAGTCACAAGTTTTAACCTTCGAGTCTCGAGTCAAGTCCCAAGTAATAATGTCCCTAATTTTGGGTTTCTAATTTTCCCTAATTTTGGGTTTCAAGTCCTCAAGTCAATGGTTAAGTGTTTAATGCCAATTTCATTGCAATTGCAATGCATCAGTGATATTGGACCCATATGTTTTACAAACTGCATCCCTATTTCCACCACTACCACATAGTCTTTGAAACCCAATGCAATGATTTTTGGGACCGATGATGCCCTGATGCAGAGGTGGCACCACAGGTCCCAGAGTGATGGGGCAAATTGTTTTCCCAGGGTCCTGGAGCTTTTCCTAATCTGGTAACCTAACCAGGTATAAATCATGACCCTATAGGGTCTGACAGTGATTCATTAGTAATTGTAAAAAAAAATGTACAGTCCCTTCGGAAAGTATTCAGACCCCTTGACTTAAGAGTGTAGTTACAGCCTTATTCTAAAATTGATTAAAATGTTTTTTACCCTCATCAATCTACACACAATACCCCATAATGACAAAGCAAAAACAGGATTTTAGATGTTTTTTTACTCAGTACTTTGTTGAAGCACCTTTGGCAGCGATTACAGCCTCAAATCTTCTTGGGTATGACGCTACAAGCTTTGCACACCTATATTTTGGTAGTTTCTTCCATTCTTCTCTGCAGATCCTCTCAAGCTCTGTCAGGTTGGATGGGGAGCGTTGCTGCACAGCTATTTTCAGGTCTCTCCAGAGATGTTCGATCGGGTTTAAGTCCGGGCTCTGGCTGGGCCACTCAAGGACATTCAGAGACTTGTCCCGAAGCCACTCCTGCGTTGTCTTTGTTGTGTGCTTAGGGTCATTGTCCTTTTGGAAGCTAAACCTTCGCCCCAGTCTGAGGTCCTGAGCGGTCTGGAGAAGGTTTTCATCAAGGAGCTCTCGGTACTTTTCTCCATTCATCTTTGCCTCGATACTGACTAGTCTCCCAGTACCTGCCTCTGAAAAACATCCCCACAGCATGATGCTGCCACAACCATGCTTCACTGTAGGGATGGTGCCAGGTTTCCTCCAGAAGTGACGCTTGGCATTCAGGCCAAAGAGTTCAATCTTGGTTTCATCAGACCAGAGAATCTTGTTTCTCATGGTCTGAGAGTCTTTAGGTGCCTTTTGGCAAACTCCAAGTGGGCTGTCATGTGCCTTTTACTGAGGAGTGGCTTCCATCTGGCCACTCTACCATAGCCTGATTGGTGGAGTACTGCAGAGTTGGTTGTCCTCCACAGAGGAACTCTAGAGCTCTGTCAGAGTGACCATCGGGTTCTTGGTCACCTCCCAGACCAAGGCCCTGCTCAGTTTGGCCGGGCGGCCAGCTCTAGGAAGAGTCTATGTGGTTCCAAACTTCTTCCATTTAAGAATGATGGAGGCCATTGTGTTCTTGGGGACCTTCAATGCTTCAGACATTTTTTGGTACCCTTTCCCAGATCTGTGCCTCGACACAATCCTGTCTCGGAGCTCTACAGACAATTCCTTCGACTTCATGGCTTGGTTTGTGCTCTGACATGCATTGTCATATAGGCAGGAGTGTGCCTTTCCAAATCATGTCCAATCAATTGAATTTACCACAGGTGGACTCCAATCAAGTTGTAGAAACATCTCAAGGATGATCCATGGAAACAGGATGCACCTGAGCTCAATTTCAAGTCTCATAGAAAAGGGTCTGAATACTTATGTAAATAAGGTATTTCTGTTTTTATATTAATACATTTGCCAAAATGTGTAATAACCTGTTTTTGCGTTGTTATTATGTGGGATTGTGTGTAGATTTAATCAATTTTAGAATAAGGTTGCAACGTAACAAAATGTGGAAAAAGTTGAGTGGTCTGAATACTTTCCGAAGGCACTGTATATGGACAATGATGGGAGTGGGACCAGATTTTCATTTTAGTCATTTAGTAGACGCTCTTATCCAGAGCAATTAGGGTTAAGTGCCTTGCTCAAGGGCACATCAACATAATTTTCACCTAGTCAGCTCAGGGATTTGAACCATTGACTTTTCAGTTAATGTCCCAATGCTCTTAACCAATAGGCTACCTGCTGCCTAAGTATACAGATCCAGTATGTTCTAAACAGGACACATGGTTTTAAAGAAATTCTAGAAAATGCTAATATGAATTATATATTAAAACTAGACTTTCCTTTACACAGACACAACCACTGAAATTGGACAATAGAACTCACAGGGCTGAGTTTGCTTTATGCAGGTTTGCATCATATGGGCCTATAAAACTGCAATAAAAAAATAACTCACACAGTCTATTTATGTAATCACTATTGTGTTGTTTGATTAATTTCAGTTAATAATTTTGGATTGAAAAGGTCAAGGTAGCCTTGCCAGCCATTCCAAGTTTGAATATAGCCTAAACCAAATTTGATCACATTCACATTTTCTCCTAGCACAAATAAATGGATTCTAAATAGGCTACATAACATTACCACTTTGTTTACCCTGGCCAGAGGGCAAGAGAGGACAGGGCACATAGGCTGTAGCCTATGCAACTGCAGGCTGTGGTTGTTATCAGTAGCCTAGTTGATCAGACTGAGAAATCCTCTGGTTTTCTTCCCTACAGTTTAGCTGTAGGCTGCTGCAACATTTCTGTGAAGAGTTCTTGCTTGTGTCTGTCGGGAGTGATGTGTTATCATGTTCGCTAAATAAATAAATACCGGAGGACAGTGGAGCCTCACGCTTTGCGAGGTGACATACTTTGTGCCCGGCCTGCGCAACATGTGATTTCCGTGAATCTGATCGGTCAAGACACAGAACAGAACGCACAGAACCTGCAGCATTCCGATATAAAGGACAGATAGGCTTACATAGTGCGCAAGATTACAAATCAATTATCTCGAGTCATACAGTTCAAGTCCAAGTTAAGTCACCAGTCATAGATGCTCCTGTCGAAGTCGAGTGGCAAGTGTTTTTTATTTTTGCCAAGTCAAGTCTCAAGTTGCAAAATTTGCGACTCAAGTAGTACTTGAGTCCAAGTCACGTGACTCGAGTCCACATCTCTGTCTACAGACCAGATAGGAGCACTAGCGGTAGGCTAGCAGGCCCATCTCTCCCCACTGTCTACAGACCAGATAGGATCACTAGTGGTAGGCTAGCAGGCCCATCTCTCCCCACTGTCTACAGACCAGATAGGAGCACTAGCGGTAGGCTAGCAGACCCATCTCTCCCCACTGTCTACAGACCAGATAGGATCACTAGTGGTAGGCTAGCAGGCCCATCTCTCCCCACTGTCTACAGACCAGATAGGATCACTAGTGGTAGGCTAGCAGGCCCATCTCTCCCCACTGTCTACAGACCAGATAGGATCACTAGCGGTAGGCTAGCAGGCCCGTCTCTCCCCACTGTCTACAAACCAGATAGGAGCACTAGCGGTAGGCTAGCAGGCCCATCTCTCCCCACTGTCTACAGACCAGATAGGATCACTAGTGGTAGGCTAGCAGGCCCATCTCTCCCCACTGTCTACAGACCAGATAGGATCACTAGTGGTAGGCTAGCAGGCCCATCTCTCCCCACTGTCTACAGACCAGATAGGAGCACTAGTGGTAGGCTAGCAGACCCATCTCTCCCCACTGTCTACAGACCAGATAGGAGCACTAGTGGTAGGCTAGCAGGCCCATCTCTCCCCACTGTCTACAGACCAGATAGGAGCACTAGTGGTAGGCTAGCAGGCCCATCTCTCCCCACTGTCTACAGACCAGATAGGAGCACTAGCAGTACGCTAGCATGGATTCATAATGGATGTGTCCTCTACAACAGTGTTTCCAAAACTGTGGGGCGCACCCCCCCCCTAGGGCTCGGCAGGTGGGGCGCGGGGTCCCCCATGCACAAAAAATAAAAGCCTTTTTTTTGTATTTTATTTTAGGAACTCAGTCCGGCTTTCAACTTACTCTTGAAAGTTGTAATAGAAAGAAAAAGGTGCAATTTCGAAATTTGTTAATGTATCACCAGTTTTCCTTTTGTCATGTCAGTCATTGCAGACCTATTTATACCTTGTCAGAAATGTCAAGATCAACTAGCCCATGTCAGGTTTGTTTTTGCTAGGTTTTTTACCCCATAGATTTTGTTGTAATGTTTTAGTCACTCAAATATCATATGAATAAACATTAGACATGGCAAAATGTATAGAATTGAAATAAAATGAGCTTTAAAACTGCAACATTGTCTCTGCCCCATGACAAAATGTGTATAATTGCAGGAAACAAGCTTTAAACCTGCTAAATGTTCTCTCCGCCAACAAGAGGGGTGTGAACAGTTTGTGTCGTGAACAGTGCTTGTGGATGTTCCCCGAATGCTGGAAGGGTAGCCTGAGTGAAACATTTTGGGAGCCCCTTCTCTACAAGTGCTTTCGGAGGGATGGAGGGAGAGAGAGAGAGTGTAGTTACTGTGCAGTCTTGTAAAAAATACTATAGCACAGATGCAGTACAATGGGCCTAAACCATTTCCAGATCCCACTAGCCGATACTGTAGCTAACGCACTGTATCTCATTCAATCTGAGCTAGAGCTATTAGGACCAGTGTTGATGTGAATCCAGACAGATATCCTCTTTTGATCCCTAACAGCTACCGGTCTATCGGAGGGGGAAATAGGAGTTTGATCCCTAACAGTTACCGGCCTATCGGAGGGGAAAGAGGAGTTTGATCCCTAACAGTTACCGGTCTATCGGAGGAGAAAATAGGAGTTTGATCCCTAACAGTTACCGGTCTATCGGAGGGGAAAATAGGAGTTTGATCCCTAACAGTTACCGGTCTATCGGAGGGGGAAAGAGGAGTTCGATCCCTAACAGTTACCGGTATATCGGAGGGGAAAATTGGAGTTTGATCCCTAACAGTTACCGGTCTATCGGAGGGGAAAAGAGAAGTTCGATCCCTAACAGTTACCGGTCTATCGGAGGTGTAAATAGGAATTTGATCCCTAACAGTTACCGATTTATCAGAAGGGAAAATAGGAGTGATGTAGTCCCAGGTAGAAAAAGCAGAGCACAGAGAGAGAATCATCAAACATGCCCCGAAGCATGGCATGCCTTACAGATCCCTCCGCAGCGCTGTATAGTCTCTCTGATATCATTAACCCACTGTGCCCTTACACACAGACTTCCTAGGCAGGAAGTTTAAAACCAACCTGCCTCCAAACAGCTCCAGACACAGTCACATCCTTTACAGTTAGGGAGCTGCCTGTTTATGGTGCTGTAGCAGTCAATGCCTAAGCTTAGGCTTAGCAGGCTAATGCCCTCTTCTGCTGCTCTTCCAGAGTTTGAACCCTGTCAGTTGCAAAAGCAATGAAAGTCCCCACATTACCACATGGACAGTCATGACAAGGTGAGGGGAGGAGGCAGAGGTGTTTTACATTTAAAAGCAGAGAGATACGAAGGCTTAGAGGATAGCCTGGCCGCAGCAGGGGGGCTATGAGCACATTTGATCCCTCTAACTAATGAGCTCTATCTCGGTTACCTCATGGTGCGATCAGACACTGGAAGACACAGAGAGAAGCAACACGGAGCCAGCCAAATATTAGTGGCCTCAGTCATCTCTCTGCAGCTTTCCCTAATCATGTGTGGAGCATCAGCTACTTTGACACCATGCCTCTGTTTTCACAGATTACTTTTCATCTTGACGACTCGTCTCGACTCTAATCCAGCTTGGGGGTTTGAGTGTGACATCTGGAAAATAAGGGTTGGTGTGGGGTGTGACCCAGGTGCGGTGCAGGATATACAGTAGGCAGTAGGCAGAGATGGTGAAACAAAGATCTTTACTGGTGGTCCCGAAGCCAGAATACAAAATAACGGACTTATCACGATAAAAGAAAGGTGGAGCAAATAAGTCTCCAAAAATAAGACTGAAACAAATAACGAAACAGGGAGAACACTTCTCAAGTACCTGTTCATAGGTCTCCGATCAGACACTGCGTAGTACTGCTGGACATAGAGAAACTAGCAGAGAAAACTGAGCAAGGGAACACAGGGAAGATAGACACAGGTGAACAGGTAGACACAGGTGAACAGGTAGACACAGGTGAACAGGTAGACACAGGTGACACCAATAAGATAATGATTAGTCCAGACTGTGAGTGAGGAGGTGCCTAAGGTTGTCGGAGGATGACACCTAGTGGGTCGCTCCAGAACTGCGACCCCCTCCTGTAACACTGGACCACCAAGCAATGATCTTTCATCCACACCCAGATTATGGTGCCCCAGGACGAGGGGACACTCTGGAGAGTCCACAATGAAAAACTGGATATCCTCCCATAGCCCCCCCGCCACCCGCAAGGGGACAGTGCGCCGGGTGATGAAGCTCGACCCCAACGGCCGGCAGTCCAGGCCCATGACCAGAACTGGCTCGGAGAGGGAGAGAAACAGAATGCTCCACCCTTGGGCCAGCACCGCATCCATCAGGTTTCCTGCAGCCCCAGAATTCACCAGTGCATGCGCCCAACGCTCAGCGCAGGCCTAATGAACCCTGACGGGGAGAAAAGTCAGGGAGTCTCTGGAGTTGTGGTTTCGGTTCCGGCTCTCTAGGACCCCTCTCTATACTAGCGAGTCCTCCTGTTTCCCAGCTTCTCCGGGCACGAGTCGCAGTGGTAACCTGACTGGCCGCAGTACAGGCAACATCCCTGGCGCAGACGCCTCTGCCTCTCCATCCTGGACAAGCGCTCCGCCCCCATCTGCATAGCCTCCTCCTGAGGCGTCTCCTCCCTGAATCGGCGGAAAGCCTCCGGGTTGATATGGGCCTTACGTCATCCCTCTCTCATGCGCCCTCTCACGACGCCGATTGGCTAATCGCACCTAGAGTTCGACGAGCCCGTCCAGTCGCTCAGGCAGCTCCCTGAAGGAGAGTTCGCCCTTCATCCCCTCCGATAGCCCCTGTGTGTAAAGGACAACCAGGGCGGCCTCCTCCCATTCTGCCTCTCAAATCCGGGTCCGGAACTCCACGGAGTATTCCGCCACCGAACGGTCACCCTGCCGACAGGCCATGAGCCGCCTCCCGGTCTCGTGCCCCGACACCACCCGAGAGGTGTTGAACAACGTAGCTCCCGGGTGAATTGGTAGAAGTCGGAGCACGCCGGAGTTTGGCTCTTCCACTCCGCGGTAGCCCAGGAAAGGGCCCGACCCATCAACAAAGTGATGATGTAGGCCACCTGCTCTGTCGGGAAGGAGGAGGGTTATTGGCTGAATACCAGGGAACACAGGGTGAGGAATTCCCTGCAGCCCTCTGGATGTCCATCATACCTCTCCTGAGGTGGTAGGCGGGGTTCCCGCGATGTCGCAGGCAAGACTGGAGACGCCACTGCCGCGGCTTCCGCTCCGCCGGCTGACGGGGCTGGTTGGGTGTCCACCCGGCTCTGCACGGCGATCGTCAGCTGGCGGAGATTCTCGGTGATCTGCTGCAGGCTGCAGTCGTGTTGGTTCAGCATAGCTCCCTGTGTTGCCAATGCCCTCCGATACTGTGCTGCCTCCGCTGGGTCCATGTTGGCTCAGTTTTCTGTAAGGGTTGGTGTGAGGTGTGACCCAGGTGCGGTGCAGGATATAGAGTAGGCAGTAGTCAGAGATGGTGAAACAAGGATCTTTACTGGTGGTCCCGAAGCCAGAATACAAAATAACGGACTTATCACGATAAAAGAAAGGTGGAGCAAATAAGTCTCCAAAAATAAGACTGAAACAAATAACGAAACAGGGAGAACACTTCTCAAGTACCTGTTCATAGGTCTCCGATCAGACACTGCGTAGTACTGCTGGACATAGAGAAACTAGCAGAGAAAACTGAGCAAGGGAACACAGGGAAGATAGACACAGGTGAACAGGTAGACACAGGTGAACAGGTAGACACAAGTGACACCAATAAGATAATGATTAGTCCAGACTGTGAGTGAGGAGGTGCCTAAGGTTGTCGGAGGAGGACACCTAGTGGGTCGCTCCAGAACTGCGACCCCCTCCTGTAACACTGGACCACCAAGCAATGATCTTTCATCCACACCCAGATTATGGAGAATGTGATATCCCAAGAAGCACCACATTTCTCTGTTGGCAGAAGATGGAATCAAGGACAACTGCACACCAATGTCTCAAAATGGCCGCTTCCTCTTGTAATCTAGGATAGACCATCCTTCTCTCACTTCCAGATCATAAAGTATTTTCTTCCCTCCTTACCCTCATCTTGTCACCCCCCCCCCCCCCCCCCCATCCAGTGCATGTAGAGAGGTGGAGAGCTGGAAGACCCTGACAACACTGAACTCCTGCTGGCAGCAGCACACACACACAAATACACACACACACACCCACACACACTACCTCCACTTGGTTCTTTCATCCTCTTAACCTCAACTGGAGTGTGTGTGTGTGTGTGTGTGTGTGTGTGTGTGTGTGTGTGTGTGTGTGTGTGTGTGTGTGTGTTACGGATACAGGTATCCTGTGTCTTTTTGTGTTTTTCCTCTCCTTCTGCCCTAATCACAGGTGTCCTGTATGTTCCTGATTGGTGGTCGTTGGGGTGTCTGCTGATTGCTGAGGTGGACCAATCAGTGGACATTCCTCTGCATTGCACCACCTGTTTCTGGTTTTTCAATCACACATCCCATTGTTTAAAAGCCAGTCAGTTGTGTTTGTAGAGGAATACTATTTTCTGTATGTGAGTATGGATACTGTGGTGTTTTGTGTACTTACTCATTTGCTGGTTACTCTGTTTGGTAACTTTGTTGTGTGTTTCTGGGAAAAGGGGGATTTAAGCAAGTTGCCCTTGGGCATACATTACCCGTAGGATGGAAATTGTCTAAAAACACTAGTTAGACCTGAGCGGACCACCCACTGTAATTTTTGTATGATTAGCAGTAGTTTAGCGGTTCTTGAGGCAGGCAAGATCAGTTTAGGTTTTCTTTACACTATTGTTTCATTTCTTGGGTCCTGCTCAGCCCTTTTTCCAAACCTTTACCGTGTGTTCAAAATAAACATTTTATGTTTGACGGTAGTTTATGGTTGTCGTGTAGTTTTTGTTCTCACTGTTCCATGTCACGATTCTAATTTGCTTGAATTGTGTTTACGGGCTCTTGTCCATCCACCCTAGACGTTTAAAGCCACGGGGTTCGTAACAGTGTGTGTGGGTGTTTTTGTGTGTGTGTGCGTGTGTGTGTACGTGCATGTGCCTGTGTCTGTGTTTGCACTGCAGCCAGCAGGAGCTCTATGTGGTCAGGTTCTGGCCTGAGGCTCTTCCAGAGGGCCTCCTCCATCTGTCTGTACTGCTGAAACTATCAGTACAGGCCTGATCTGGCAACACAACATACTCTCCCATTTCTGGGCTCACTGGTATAATACACTCCTTTCTCAGAAAAGAAAATAATAAATAATTAGTATCCTCAGTAATCATATTCACTGCTGTATTCTGTATTGACAGTCTGCTACACATTCATCCTAATACAGTTCTGTGCATGTATAGTTGATCCCGGCATGCATTAAAGACCTACTTGCTGTTAAATCCATCTGGGATATTGTAGACCCAGAGCCTGTGGTACCTCCCACCTCAGGTGTAGAACACTGGAGGATAATTAACTATTACAGCTTAATGCCACCTTGGATACCACCTTGGATACCACCTAGGAACATTCTATGTCATTAGCATTATGAGTGTGAGAACACTGATCTACCACAACTCCCCACTGAGACCTAGCAGCTAGGTGGTAATCATCCATAATCACACAGCTACAACGCTATTACCTGCTTTCATACATAACTCCTGCCTAGGGAGGTGGGGGGAGAGTGACATGAACTGATAGCAAAGCAGATGGACTATACAGTACTGTAGCAGTGTATCCCATTTCAAAGCAGCTCCTCTCTCTATTGCATAAAGCGTCATTGTTGTTTAATCTTTCTCAATTGGATCGGTCCCTCCCTCCCTCCTTCCCTGCCTCCCTCCCTCCCTGCTGTGAAAACACAGGGAGGACTGCTGCCGAGAAAGACAGACTGCTGGTAACCAAGGTAACAAGTGGAGGGGGTAACTTCTGAATGTGTCTGCCTGCCTCCCACCCTGTCTCCCTGCCTCCCAGTCTGCCTGCCTCCCACCCTGTCTGTCTGCCCTTCTCTCTGCCTCCCTGTCTGCCTGACTCCCACTCTGTCTCTCTGCCTGACTCCCACCCTGTCTGCCTGCCTCCCTGTCTGTCTGCCTGCCTCTCAACCTGCCTCCCTGTCTGTCTGCCTGCCTCTCAACCTGTCTGCCTGCCTCCCTGTCTGTCTGCCTCCCATCCTCCCTCCCTGTTTGTCTGTCTCCCTGCCTGCCCCCCTGCCTGCCTCCCTGTCGGTATGTCTATATGCCTGTCTGCCTGCATAACTGCATGCCTGTCTGCCTACCTGTCTTCCTGCATACCTGCCTGCCTGTCTTCCTGCCTGCATACCTGCCTGTCAGCCTGTCTGCCTGTCTGCCTGCCTGTCTGTTTGCCTGTCTTCCTACCTGTCTGCCTGTCTTCCTCCCTGCCTGTCTTCCTCCCTGCCTGCCTGTCTGCCTGCCCGCCTGTCTGCCTGCATAGCTGCCTGCCTGTCTGCCTGCCTGTCTGTCAGCCTGTCTCCCTGTCTGCCTGCCTGCCTGTCTTCCTCCCTGCCTGTCTGCCTGTCTACCTGTCTGCCTGCCTGTCTGCCTACATACCTGCCTGCCTGCCAGAGGTATATAGAAGAAAAACGGAATGGAGCGAGGGAACGACAGGAGACATTGTGTCTACCCACTGCCTAATGATTCCATGAGGAAAAGGAAGGAGAGAAAGGAGGGGAGAGAAACAGAGAGAGCGAGAGGGAGAAAGAAATAGATGAGGAAAGAGAGCGAGAGAGACGAAGGGAGAGTTGAGGACTACATCATAGGACGTAGAACACCTTAATTAGGGAGGGGCTCACAGTGATGGCTGGAGAGGAATTAGTGGAATGGTATCAAACACATGGTTTCTATGTGGTTGATACCATTCCATTCACTCCGTTCCAGCCGTTATTTTGAGCCATCCTCCCCTCAGCAGCCTCCACTGGACTACACTTTCATTCTCAGTGTGGAAAATTAACCCAATAATTACCATCCATTTGCAGAGAAACTGTGAAGGAAAAAGCAGCAACCCCATTTCTTACCACTTATATAACACACCTTTCCCACTCCTTCCTGGATGATGTTAATACAGCAGACAGAACACACACACGTACTCACACGCACACGTGCACACACACACACATACACACTCACGCACACGTGCACACACATATAGACACACACACACACACACGCACACACATATAGACACACACACACACTAACACGCACACGTGCACACACATATAGACACACACACACGTGCACACACACGCACACACACATACACACACGCACACACGCACGCACACACACACACACGCACGCACACACACACACGTGCACGCACACATAGACACATGTGCACACACACACGCGCACAAACACGCACGCACGCACACACATGCACACACACGTGTGCAAACACACGCACACACACACACACACTCACACGCACACGTGCACACACATATAGACACACACACACGTGCACACACACACGCACACACACACGCACACACAAACACGCACACACATGCACACACACACACACGTGCAAACACACCCACACGCACACACAAACACGCACACACATGTGCACTGACACGCAAACACATGCACACACACGCATACGCACACACGCACACACACACACACACACACACACACACAAACACGCACACACACGTGCACTGACACGCAAACACATGCACACACACGCATACGCACACACACACACACATCAATATGAACATAAAAAAATAAACCCTATCCAGACATATACATCCAAAGCTGAGGGCGTACAGATACCCATCTACTAATGATATGGATGGTGCCAAATACAGTGAATCAAAAAAGAGTTGCTATTGATTGGTCATTGCTGGAGATTGACGGCGGTAACATAATTGTCAAAGGAAATTAACAACATGTACGAGTTCAAACATCATTCTCATTGGCATCTCTGGGGCGGCAGGTAGCTTAGTGGTTAAGAGCGCTGTGCCGGTAACCGAAAGGTCACTGGCTCTAATCCCCGAGCTGACTAGGTAAAAAATCTAACTTCCACTTCAACATTTTCTGACTTGATATTTACTAACTAAATTATCAACATTTCCATTTATTATAATCCACATAATAATTCACATTTCATCTTGCTGCAGGATTATTTACCTGCTGTGAGAAGCAGGGTCAAATTAAGATACCGTATCTGTAGTGCACTAGTTTAGACTTTGGACTTTTTGGGCCCTGGTCAAAAGTAGCGCACCACAGATACTAGGGAATACTACAGATACTAGGGAATACTACAGATACTAGGGAATACTACAGATACTAGGGAATACTACAGATACTAGGGAATACTACAGATACTAGGGAATACTACAGATACTAGAGAATACTACAGATACTAGGGAATACTACAGATACTAGAGAATACTACAGATACTAGGGAATACTACAGATACTAGAGAATACTACAGATACTAGGGAATACTACAGATACTAGGGAATACTACAGATACTAGGGAATACTACAGATACTAGAGAATACTACAGATACTAGGGAATACTACAGATACTAGGGAATACTACAGATACTAGGGAATACTACAGATACTAGGGAATAGGGTGCCATTTGGGATGCACCCACAGTCCACACACAAATGTGGGCTCTCTATGTCTGTTAAGTTAAATCACCAGCAGCTAATTTCTTGCCTAGATGAATTAATAAATGACCTCCAGCCAGGACCACTACTTTAGTATCAGACACACCAGGGCCATCATCTTCAAAAGGACCCTTTACAGCCTTAGACCTTCTCGGTTTTGTTCATCTATAAACATATTTTTTCATTATGGAAATACATGGCATATGTTTAAGGGATGAATTCTTCTCTAATATAATTACTGTTGCTATCAGTTGTAGTGGTGGTATTTACAATGCCTTGCCACAGAGAAAGCTTTTATTTTGTAGTCTTGGGCAGTGTGCCACACTGGATGATAAACTAATTAGTTTGGCTAGTCGCCCGCCACTGAATATCAGATTTAACCTTCCCCTGGTGGATGAAACTCTGGAATAGCTAATTTATATGTAGCCTGTTTAATGCAGGTGCACAAAGTCTAAGCTTGGGGAGGGGGAAAAAAACTAAGATGGAAAATAAATGTTGAGAATTATTTATCTGATGGATGGACTCTGACAGTGTATGATCAAAGCTGGAGCAGAGGAGAGCTCCTTTGACAACCATAAACAGGAGACCAGGGGAGGAACTGAAAGAGGCCTACTCAGAACACACGTGTTTGCATCCGAAATGGCACCCTATTTCCAATGTAGCACACTACTTTTTGATCAGGGCTCATAGGGCTCTGGTCAAAAGTAGTGTGCTGTGTAGGGAATAGAGTGTCATTTGGGGCTGCAGATACAGCAGTGGGTGGGGAGGATTAACAACAACATTCGACATAACAGCAACTCTGTCCATTTAAACACATTACACCAGTTGAGGTGAGGATGTATTTCTCTATGCTCCTTCAGGAACACTCTTTACTGCATTGGCATCTTAGATTATGTGAAAAGATAGTCCAACAAAGTCCTAAGTTAAATTAACATTTTAAATCTACGGTTTGGGACCTTCTGTGGAGAAAAGCCATAGTTATATAGTGTCTGGAGATGGCTACAGCACTGGACAAGGTGAAGCTAAAGGACTGTTTCCATGCATGATTTTAGCAGATGATCCAATGGTTTGGACTGCAGCGTTTCCCAAACTCAGTCCTCAGGACCCCAAGGGGTGCACGTTTTTTTGTTTGTTGTTGCCCTAACACTACACAGCTGATTCAAATGATCAAAGCTTGATGATTAGTTGGTTATTTGAATAAGGCTGTGCAGTGCTAGGGGACAAAATGAAAAAGTGCACCCCTTGGGTTCCCGAGGACCAAGTTTGGGAAACCTTGGTTTAGAGGGCTGCAGGTAACCTAGCGGTTAGAGCGTTGGGCCAGTAAACGAAAAGTCGCTAATTTGAATCCCTAAATCAACAAGGTGATGTTGAGCGAGGCGCTTAACCCAAATTGCTCCAGGATGGCAGTTGATAATGGCAGGCCCTGGTCGGGACCCCTCTCTCCAAGGGTGTCTCAGGGAGAGTTGGGATATGCAAAAAAAACACATTTTCAATACAAGCATTTTTATTAATACACGTGTGAAATAAGAAAAATATTAAATATTCCCACCAAACTATTCTTTATTTTTACAGTGAATAAAGACTTAGTCGTCATCCACTACTTCTTGGCATAACAGCTCCACTGATGCTCATCTCTCCAGAAATCTCAGATAGCCCAACGCTTCTACACGGTCTAGTCTAAACATGTCAATTTACATTAAAATGTACTGGAAGTAATGACTTTTGGAAGATGGAATAAAATCCCATTTCATGTATTTGAAAAAATAAATGTGAGCTTTCAAGATGTGGAGCTGAGGTGCCCAACAGATTAACATCCTGGAAGGTTGGAAGAGTTGGATGTAGTCCAGATTCCTGTGTACTTGTAGCATGGAGAACAGTCAGGACAATACACCAACCCATCGCCCACACGGCTGTAGAACACTGTACTGCATATTGCCCAGGTAAGTCCTGTTCAGCCATTCATATTGGCACAGAACACTAGCGAGCAGACTGTAGCACAGCAACATGACACTCCTTCAGTCCACATAGACATAGAATCGGTCACATTCTGCTCATGCCTTACTAGTGCAGTCTACATAAAAAGACACCTAAGGGAAATCAGCGTGACCAGATAGCGATTTAGCGTGACATCATATTTTATGTCTCACTGATGTTGATAGCATTCAGTCCACATTACAAATGTAACGTTGGTTTCAGCAGTTTACAGAAGGACAATGGACAGAGAAAGAGAGATGCTTGCTGCCTTTGGGAAACAAGAGTTAATGGTCAGTAGCCTACCATGGAATGTTTTAATGAAAAGACACACAAAAATAGCTATTTAGAAGAAAAATAGCCTCTCAACGTTTAACAATATTAAAACCACTACCAACCGATTTTTCAATAACCACATTAGCAATGGGCATCCCTTAAATTACAATATGTGTAATAAAAATCATAAGGGATCCTTCTCAGTAGATAGCGACCAGTGGTCAGTGAACAACGTATTGGGGATTCATCAATGGCTCCATGTCCTCCCGTCCACCTTAGTCTCCATCCCAAATCCAATCCTGAAGTGGCTTAACAGCATAATTAATCATTTGTTCCACTGAATACCGAACCCCTGATTATGCGCCAGAGATCACCAATCAAAGAGCTAACGCCACGGTAACCACTACAACGAAGCAGAGGGATTTTTTTTCATTACCTGCAGGACATCATGTCTGTGTCCCAAATGGCATATTCCCCATAGTGCACTACTTTTGATCAGCGTCAAAAGTAGTGCACTATATAGTGCCATTTGGGACGCAATCCATTTTAACATGGGCTTATATATAACTTAACATATTGAGGTGAAACAGCAAAATAAAAAGAGAGAAAAAAATGAAGGTTCAGCCAAGAAGTTTTTTAAAATGTAAAAGCGGAGTAGAGTATTTGGCCTGGTCTGAACCCTGGAGAGGTTTAAAGGAGATGGAGGCAATGTCATTTCTAACGACTGATGCTCAGAGAGGTTGGTTTTAATTGAAAATGTACCCTATTTCTAGAAAGGTGCCACAGTGGACACGGCCTTCTCTATTACTCCAATGATGAGAGGGTACTCTAAATGTAGGTGTATGAGTCAGGACAGACGCTGGCATCGTTTAAAGAGAGCGTGGAGGGTGCTGCATGTTGTGTGGGTTATAATGGGTTTGTTATGTGTTTAGTGTTTTTTGGAGAGGGAGAGAGAGAGAGAGAGAGAGAGGGGGAGAGAGGGCGGAGAGAGAGAGAGAGAGAGAGAGAATGAATGGCATAGCTGTGTTGTGTTAGTCACTTTAGCGTGTTGTGTAATTAGCCACCAATGGTTTGATCTCATAAAGGTATTGTTGCTTTGTATTGTCTTTGAGCTGATGAGAGATTGTTGCTAGATTCTTTATTTTATTTTATTCACACAGTTCTTCCCTGCCTGGATCAGCGTGTGTGTTTGAATATATTGTTTGTTTGTGCGTGCGTGCGTGCATGCGGGCGCGTGTATAAAAGTGTGTGTGTTTCAGGGTTTCCGTTAGGAAAATGTGGCGCTGGACATTTGAAAAGAAGCAATTTTATTTATCAGACATTTGAGAAATGTACCGGACCCACATGCGTTGGGTGCATAACCTGATTAGGGCGTCCACCCACGGTGCTCAGAATGACAGAAATCACATATAGAATATGGTCATTCATATTAACTGAACATGCAAGTCGAGGATGCAACGATTTGCTGTCCTTCTTACCTAACTCTGATGTGCACTTTGAAGATGTTAGAATAACTGTCCACATTTGCTTTTCCTCAGCCAACAAGACGAGCAAAATCACTAGCCTATGACAATCTACTATTCCCCATATTATAAAAGTGTAACTATTCTATTGGTCAGCTTGTCGAGAAAGAAATAGCCTATTCCAGACAGACTCTGGGACGTTAAAAAGCAATGAGTCTGATGCAACAGATCAGAACGTTTAGCTTAAAATGTTGATAAACAATTATTTCTTCATATTATAATCACAGAAACACACACAAGGCAGTAGGCCACGCGCAAATGTTCGTTCCATAATGCAATTAGTGGGAAAACACCATTGTCAAAAGGGCACTGCACATGCCAGCGGTTTCATGTGACAGAGATGAAAATATCTGTTAGAAACTTAGAAAGAGAGGAGAACTAATACGCAACAACTAGCATGGGTTGCTAATATGACTAGGATTGTGCCTTTTAGCAACTGGACAATGAAAGTTGATAAAAAATAATTGCCTCTACGGATATGCTCTGATTTTGGCTAGGCTACTTTGAAGCAAGGTAAGACATGCCTCACAATATGTAGTAAAACGTTCAGGATTCAAACAATTAAGTATATGTTTTCAAAATGCATACTGCCTCCAGCTCATTGCAAAGTGGTGTGTGACTCGCTGACGTTGCCTGCCTTCCGTTGCCCTGGATACTGTTTGAGATGATGTAGCAGCAGCTCTCACGATGTCTGACAGATTTTCTGCCCAAAGGTTCTGTATCTGTATGCTTTACACGTGTGATAAATAAGGTACATAACGAATATACTGTACACACACGCCGATTTAATTCCACTCAATTATGCAAATGAACCTGCACACCGATAAGCATGACCAGTCAAAATGTAGTTCCATCCGACTGGTATTTCCATCAATTAAGAGGCTGAAAAGTATTATTATTATTATTATTATTATTATTATTATTATTATTATTATTATTTCAGAATGGGATTGTTTCTTCTTCTCCTGGACAATTCTATTCTATAGGCTTTTATTTATATTTTTTGGCCTGTGACAATTTTATTATTATTATTATTATTTATTGGCTTTTCAAAAATAAATATCGGTCAAAAGCCGGCTGTTACCGAAACCCAGGTATGTGTGTGTAGCTACACGGATCTGGAAGAAACTTTAATTTCGCCGGGAGCAGTTGCTATGTATGTCATCAGTGGGCGGGGAGATGTAGATACCAGCCATCTGTTTTTTATTATATATTTTTTTATCTGCATTCAACAGAATTGAAGCATATGCCTAGTATGCGACATAAAGCTATAGAGAGAGGGAGAAAGACCTAGTCGGCTCAGGGATTAGAACCAGCGACGTTTCGGTTCCTGGCACAACGCTCTTTACCACTAAGCTACCTGCCGCCCCTAGTGAGGCAGTTTTAGACTGGGGATGACAACCTTAGTTAGCCAGCTACCCTTGACAGTTTCTTAGTTTTATAGAGATCGCATGCGTTTAAATATTACAACTAATGTAACATTTACAAAACAGTACATCAAACAGCATTTAATGTCAAATAATGTAACATTTATCAAAATGCTTTTAATG